>NC_138060.1:14523067-14673067 GCF_964194185.1 Rhinolophus hipposideros | reverse complement strand
TCCATTCTCTGTTCTCTCCCTTCAGCCACACACCTTCTCCCTAGGGGCACTGTCCTCTTCTCTCCGGGACTCTGTCGTAGACCTTGCATGTCACAAAAGAATGTGATCGGTAGTAACAGTCTAGCAGCTGCCATCACAGGCAGCACCTGCTCTTCCCCTAATGGCACAATTTTGTGTGTCGTATTTCTTCTGTTCTCCAACCCAAGCCTAGTGTCCAAACAGTGCTTCATTGAAATCAAGACCTCAGGCGTGGCCAGTAGGGTGGGTACTATCTTGCCATCTTGCCTCAGCCTCTTTCAACTTAACTCACTGTCTAGCAGGGCAACTTTGTACCTGCCTCTTCACCAGAACCGGCCACCAATAACACATGCAGGCCCTGCTGTAATTAAGTATTGATTTCATGTAACGTGTGTACACAGGGGAAGCTCATCTCGTTTGTGGGCTGCTGTTATCTGTCAGTAGAACAAAATGTGTGGGTATCAGTGGATATCCTATGGCTATCTATGGCGAACTGTAACCTCTAATCCATCTAATTGGAGTGACATTACGGTACGCCATTCCACAGTGGACCATTTGTCTTAACACGCTCTCTGCTGCTGTTGGCCTGCTTTTGTCCCCTGAAATAGCTGCACCGATTCTTCATTGCAACTCCTTCGTCGTTCCAATTTGGCCCTGCCAGAATAAAGACTAGCAAAGTCCATTTACGATTGTGTAGCATGGCTGTTACTGTTAATAAATGGAGCACTAGGTTTTCTGCAGTCTTTGTAGTGGTCACACCTCCTAGCATTCTTCTGGTAACCTTGCTATTCCCAGGAGAACAGGAAAAGACATTTTGGATGGAAGCAAAGTTCACATCATTAACATCGTCAGAAAATGCTGGTAGGTTCTTGAGTCCCCCATCACCTTTATGCGGTCTTCACGAGCCCCAGGCTGAGCTGAGATTGCTCTGCTTCGTAGATTTGATGAGGCAGATGTACTGCGGGGTAGGCGGAGAACCCCTCGTGCCCACTACAGGAGTGAGAGCCTGAGGAACCAGGCCCTGTGTCACTCTTCACTGTGTGATTGCTCTTCCCTTTGACAGCTTCATCTTGACTGAGCCACTGGCTGTCTTGATTAGGAACTTTCTCCTACCAGTGGAATGGAAGTTTCTAAATAAAGATATGAGCTGTTTGTGTGGATGTCATGGGGTGGGAGGTTGGATGACTAGCCTACGTAGGTCATGACTTTGCTGTCACTGCTTGCTTGAAATATTGGCCCAGGGTATCAGGAGATAAAACCAGTGAAACAGTCTTGTTTCGGGGCCTCACACTCTCTCTTCTTTAACACAGAAATTTTCTCTCTTGCCAACTGCTACCTAAAGTTACTTCCATTAGGTGTTTCTTTCCTGCTGCCATATAAGGGGATTAAAAATAACATTGTAGACAGACTGGTGTCAGAGGGGAAAGTTTCCAGTCCTGTGCGGCACTGGGGGTTATATTCACACTGCACTCTCCATCTCCATTTTAAGTGTCACGTTATCACGGCTCTTTCACCTGCATGAGTAAGAGTCCTGAGCTAGGGAATGGCCAGTAATTGCCAATCACGCTGTAGAGGTGTCATTCAATTGCATCTTAAATATGTCTGTCACTCAGAAATATGGTGAATGAACCAGAAACAAAAGTGTAACATAACATAAATCTTCCTTGAATGTTTTCCGCTCAAACATTTAGCAGGGTCTTTAAGGAACCATATCAACAATCATATTAAACAAATCGTAAATATTTCTTTTGGTACTTTTAGGTGGGGAATGGAGGATCAGTGGGGGAGAAAGTATAGACGTTGGAGTCAGAGGGATCTAGGTTCTGATTTCCCAGCTCTCTGATCCTGAACTAATAAAGTTCTCAGCCCCTTAGAGCTTCAGTCTTCTCATCTATGAGATGTGAGCACACAGGGATCTTGCAGGTCAGGAAGACTAAGTAGATGGCTCATAAAGTCATGTAGCTCAGTGTGACACACACTGGACAGCAAGGCCTTCTGCCATCACACTACCTCTTGTTATAGCTCTCACTGTATAGGACTTTTCCAAAGTTTAGCGGTGTTTCTTTTATACTGTCATTAGAACTGTCTATAGAGTGTTTATAAGACAATACCTAGGTCACACCTGAGCTATTGGAAAATATCCTGAGTCATTGTTCAAAGAGGCCCATCCAGAGGTAAGTGATGAGTCCAGTGAAAGTTCTGTGGTATGCTTAAGAATCATCTGAGCAGTAGCTCTATCTGGGCGAATTCTAGGGCCCGTCCCACAGAATCTGATTCAATAGGTTTGAATGAGGGGCCCATGAAATTTGCATGATTAATGTGCTCCTTAGATGATGATAATGGTTTTAGACCACACTATAAGAAATATTGCTGGGTACATCAATGGAAGAACCACTAGGGATCTGAAATTGCCATCTGGGAAAGGGCCACTCCTGGGGGACAAGACAGGAGCCTTCCAATTGCCACATATCTGATATAGATAAGATACAATTTGTTCTAGAGGGCTTAAAACAGAATCTGATGGGAAGAAATTCCAGGGAAGACAATTCCAGCTTAATATAATTATGTGTTTTCTAAGAATTGAAGCTATGTAAGGGTGGAATATACTACCTCGAGGGGTAATGAGCCCTCCAGCTCAGGAAGAATTCAAGTGTGTCTGTCTGAGTGGTTCCTGGGAATTTTACATAGAAGAAAGAAGCTCATGCTCTTATTCCCAATGGCCCTTAACTATTTCATTGTAATTGTTTCCTGTGGGTCTAGTGCCTTCACTCTTACAAGTGTTTATTAACCATAAACTTGGTGCCCCATTCTGTGAAGATAAAGCACAAGAGTGCTATGTGGATCCAGGCAAAGGTGTGATCTTAGCAGATGCTATCGTCAGGAAAGAAGAAGCTGATCCTCAATTTAAATATAGGAAGAGGTATAATAATAATAGGCATATATAGCACTGATAAGTAAGGGAGGGATTACCCACTGGGGGTGGGGGTAATAAGTAGACTAGTTTTGCTTTGAGAAGAAAGCAAATACCAGCATTTAACAGGTGAATTAATGGAAACTTTCATTTTCTTCCAAATGGGTATCAACTTTTCTCCCTCTCTCTTCAGAGCAATGAAATTCCAGTCGTTTCTTAGAAATCAAATGGATTGCTAAACACTTGCTTTTCTTGGCCCCACATGCATCTTTCCTGCTCCCTTTAAATCTGTGGATACCATTAATGTAGCTAAGATATTCCCCCTTCCTCCCCTTCACCTACCCCCCAAACCTCTCAGACTATGTCCTCTTAGTCTTACTCTCACAGGGGAAGGGACAAAAGCTCATCAATGGCAAATGGTGGTTTCAGCTAAGCAACACCAAGAGCCTGCTTGATACTCAGGGGGGAGCCCCATGCCTGCTCCTCATGGAAGATGCTCCTTCTTGATTTTCTACAGACGTTTATGAGGAATGTTGTTTTGAGTCACGAAAGAGACACTGATAGTTTGCCTCTTTCCAGGTTTTCAAATTAATACCATCATATTCTAGAGTCTAGACTCAGTTTCTGTTTTAAAGCGAAAACTGGCTACTCAAACCAAAATGGCATTAGAGGTTTTTAGAGTTGGGACCTCCAGGTGACATTTTGTTAAAAGCTTATATGGGCCAATTATTACATCTACAGAATTTTGTAATTAGCTGACCTTAGAAATCTTGCTAAACCACATGTGCCGGTTTATGTGAAATTGTGGTTCAATTTATTTGTTATTTGACCTCCTCTCCTCTCTCTACGTCCTTGATCGTTGCTATTATTTGGTACTTAAAAAAATTTCCCCTTATTGACATATAGGTCCATTCACACTCGCACAAAAATGTCATGAAGGTACCTTGATGGTTAAAGTGTTCAGTTTCTTAAAATCCTAATATAGAGTGAGACTCTAAAAGACCTACTTTCGGAAGTTACCCTCAACAGCAGATTTTGCTCAATAGTACTATATGTGTTTAATAATAAAGCTTCTTTTATTGTAAACTATTTCTTGTCGAACTATTTTCTGTGGTGCTGAGGTTACAAAAAATACCGTTTTTCTATCGTTGTTCGTGTTTTTCAGGCCCCCACTTTGAAATGGATGCACTTTTGGAAACCTAGGTGGTTCTCTACATCAGAAAAACACCTTATGCCAAGAGCCATCACATGACTTGGACAAAGCAATGCAATTTAGATGGGGAAATGGTATGTGTTACGTTTTATAAGAGCCAGCTTCCACTAATAACCATCTGACCTTTGTGATCCTATGTTTTCAATTTTCCTTTTAAAGAATGCAGTAAGTAATGCCGCCAAAGCATATTTTTCTGTCAAGTGTTCACGGATTTATGAGTTGCTGGGCAGATTTTCCGTCTTCAGTGTTAGAATACACAATCATCAAACACTTGCTTTTCTCTTAGAGTAACTTCTCATGCTACTGTCTCATGGAATATGCCAAACTCCAGGTTTGTGTTTGAAAAGGAAGTCCCCATGTATGATTGCGGGAAATGACATGATATTAACCTTTTTCTAGGTTTTATTTTGGTTTGGTCTTTTTTACTTGGGTATGAGTGTCTGCTAATGAAAAGAATAAACACAGCAGCCCATTGCTAACACCAAAACACATTTATTGAGTGCCTGCCGTATGCACATCCCTTCTCTAGCCTCTATTCAGGGACGACTTATACAACATATCCTATTTAAAAGACTTTTAAATAGAGTAGCAGTTTGGAAATTCCTGGTGGGAAGGAGGTGTGATATTCTGTATAGCTTCGTCAACTGCCAGGTAGGATATCAGCTTGAGGACATCTATTTAGGAAGATGGATTAATTTGAAAAATCATTTCTAAGAAATACCCTGTATCTTTGTACAATTCCTTGATCTCCAGGGAAAGAAGTTCAGATAACTTAGAGCGTTATTTGCCTTGGTTAAAATGTAGAACTGAATCCTGGTCTCAATTCCTGCTTCCTCTTCCCGTTCTCTTCATTCTAAATCAAAGAACAGTTTAACGTTAGCAAAGTTGTTGCATCGTGACTTACTCCCAAACTTGGTTGATGAAAACAACCAACCTTTATTATCGCTCAGTTTCCGAAGGTCAAAAATTCAGGAGTGGTTTAGCTAAGCAGTGTGGCTTAAGGCCTTCCCGAGGTTGTGTTTAGGAGGTGAGTAGGCTTACAGTGATCTGAAGGCCGGACCATGACTGGAAGATCCACTTTCAAGTTGGCTCCCTCACTTGGCTCTTAGCAGGAGGCCTGAGTTCCTTTCTATGTGAGCCCTTCCAGAATGTCCTTAGGACATGGCAGCTGGCTTTCCCCAGAGCCAGTGATCCAAGAGACAGGGAGAGTAAGAGAGAGGTGAAAGACAGAACAGTGGCTTTTATGGATTAATCTCCAAAGTCACGCAACTTCCTTTTTATTCTATTTGTGAGCAGTGAGTCATTAAGCCCAGCCGCATTCAAGGGGAGAAGAATTACACCCCACCTCTTGAAGAGAGGAGCATCAAACAATTTGGGCACATGTATTAAAACTACCACAGTTGTACTTGTCATTTAAAGTTTCCAAACATTGTTTCTTCAAAAGAGTTCTGAATGGCAGTGGTAGCTTTCTCTCCTATCGCTAAAGTGCAAGGTCTCTTGCTCTAGAAGAACCATAGTATATTATCAGCCATTTGCATAAACCTCTGCTTGCAACTGCTATCCTATTATATCGTGGGCAGAATTTGTCTTAGCCAGTGGAGAAATGATAATGTGCTGACACATTTTGCTATACTCAAACAGAGAACTTCCCTGTGGTTTTAGGACTTCCCATCATCATGTTCTCATTATGATGAGAATGGTATCACTGAAGAGCAAGTATAAGTGGACTGACATTTATTTTGTGAGCATTGAGGAGAGAGAGGCACATCTCTCTAAAGTTCTGAGCTGCTGAAAGCCCAGAGCTGCATCTGCTGCCTCCTGCTGATCCCTGGGAGTGTCTCCGAAGCTGTAATTGCCCTGCCCTAGGCAGGCCAGAAAGGGTGGGGGCTAGGGGTGGAGGGGTCTTCTCTCTCCCAACCCAGCAGTATAACACTCTTCCCAGCCTCTTCCCTGGGTCAGAGCTGCTGCTGAGTCTTTCCAGATCCAGAGCACTAAGACTTCTCTGAAATCTGACACTACTCCTCAGTTCAGGGGCCATCTTGAGTCTCTGGAAGGGCAGGGATAGGATTGGGAGAGTGGGGAAACGGGCCCAGGCATGGAGTTTACATCCTTTGTCCGACCTAGGGCCCAGGTGGAGGGCTTAGCTGAGGTTACTGCCTCAAATGCTGAATACGCTGCTCTCAGTGGGAGAGGTCAGCTGTAGGATGCAGGGAAAGAGCCCACCTCCTGGCTCTTGGGGTCTCTGGTCCGTCCTGAGATCCCCTGCATCTCCACAGTCTCGGATGTGACCTTCTCTCCACTCCGCTCCCTTCCCTCTTCCCCTGCTCGCCAATTTGTGCACCTTCAACTAATCCTCGTATGTGTCTCTTAGCTGTTCTGTGAGACGAGCAGAGTCCTTTGCTGGGTTGTACATGTTCACTTTGTGGTAAGCTCTGGAGGAGAACTCAAGAAGCCCACCTTGCTGCCGCTATTCTGCATCAGTTTTTTTTATAAATAATTTATTTTCAGCTTCTAAATAGTACATAAATGTGCTAAAGTAATTTGATGTCAAAGTGAACTTTCATTTTTGTTTTCTTTTTCTTTTTCTTTTATTGGGGACTTTGGGGAACAGTGTGTTTCTCCAGGGCCCCTCAGCTCCAAGTAGTTGTGTTTCAATCTAGTTGTGGAGGGCGCAGCTCAGCTCTAAGTCCAGTCTCTGCTTTCAATGTTTAGTTTCATAGGGCGCAGTCCACCATCCCATGGTTTGAACCAGCAACCTTGTTGTTGAGAGCTGGGCTCTAGCCAGGTGAACCATCCGGCCACCCCTCCGAAAGCTCAGCGGCAGCTCGTGGTCTTCAATCTAGTTGTGGAGGGCATAGCTCACTGGCCCACGTGGGTTAGCTCACGCCCTAACCAACTGAGGCATCTGACCTCCCATGTATTAGTTTTATCATAATAAGAATATTTCAAGACAACTCAGCATTTTGGTGTATAGATTACCCTGTGATTATTTTCACTTTTTTTCCTGGGTGTCTGAGTGATAATCTGTCTCCTCAAGTGGACAGAAGCTCTTGGAGTAGAGGCACAATGCCTCCTATCTCATGTGCACGGTTGCCTTTTATTTAGGTTCTCAGTGTTTATCAGTTTCCGGGTGGACACATTTGCTGCAAGTCTGCTTTCTCTAAGCAATTTAAAAAAATAGAATCTGAGGGACCAAAAGGTGGGATTGACATGTAAGGCCAGCGAAAATACTGGTTGCCAAATTTTATCTTGGAAGTCTATACAATTTTCTGTAACCCCCTTTTCCAATAAATCCCATAAGATTTTACACGGCCATTCATTTCTGAGAGGCCCCTGCCAACTCTGAACGTGGCAGATCACTTTCCTTCAAGTGAGGCTGATGATTCCAACAAAGTACCTGGGAGCAGACTGAGTTTGCAATGGGTACCAGTTCATTTTCAGAAGTAGAGGATTGGGGGGTACTATTGAATAATGAATAATTTTATAATGGAATACTACGGAGCAAAACCAAGTATGGATTCAAAAATATCATATTGGAGCTTTTAGAAAACTACGGTGAGCAAAACAGACAGGTCTTTATTTCATGGAACTCACCCCTTTGAGTAGAAAAAAATCCTCTCAACAAACATACAACTTAGTGGCATTTTTTCCAATTCCATGATGCCTCATTGTTGATAGGTACTGGCTACAGAAATAGACGCCTTCAAGCTTAAAGACACCTCATTTTCTATCTTGCTGCATCCCTCATTCATTCCCTCATTCATTTACTCAGACAGACAAAATTCAGAATCATCTGCAGGCACCTTCATTATAACTGTTAAGGCATTGGGGGAGTATAGGAAGTGCCACGTTTGTTCTGACATCTCTCATGAAAATCATGACCCAGTAGACATCAGGCTTCTGATCAGCGATGTGTATCACCTGGGTTCCAGAGTTTTTCCTGTCCTATTAGTCCTCAACTTCAAATGGCTAAATTACTTTTTCTTTTGCAATCTTTTAAATAAAAACTGGAGCATAGTTTAGAACACATGGATTTTGAATGTATCAAATCTTAGTATGTAGGATTCTTTCCCATCTCCAAATAACTGAGAAATAGGAGATAAGATTTCCTTCTGTATATGAAACTTTAAATCAAAGTAACAAACATCCCCATTTTCTGACCAATGGGGACTGACCTTGATGGCCACAGCTGGCCTTCTCCAGGTAACGCCCCTGCAGCTGTCATGAGATAAGTGCTGACAATAGAAATTGCATCATACAGTACCAGTTAAGGAGTTCAGGAAAGTTGAGAAAACTTAAGAGGCCCAGAAGTGAAAATACATGTATTATTAGGTGAATAAAAAAATTCCCTAGAAATAGTATTTAGATATATACTTCCTTGGTGAGCTCCAGTAACTTTCTCTGCTTTGGTAATATTAAAAAACAAGTGGACTCTGGCAGAAGGTCTCACATCAATTTTCCTGCCGAGGTGCATTCTAAGACAGGCATTTTTTAGTAAATGTCCTTGCATGCAATAATTGCTTCTCTGGCATTGCAGTATAATGCTGCCATTTCCTTTAATCTAAGTCATATATGTTTCAGTATCTGACCACTCAAGCCATTGTAATAAGAGACAGAAAAAGAAATTACTTTGGCCAGTTTTCCGAGATGCTAGAATAGATGCTGTCAATTACAGCCACAGGTTAGGAGAAATCTTTTGAAAGGGCAGGGGGATCGGTCCCTGAAACCTTATCTGTTTTATTGCAACGTGATGGAATATGAACACGATCACATGTTGTGTTTTCATCCACTGATTGACTAGGTCTTTGGTCCTAAGTGATAATGACAAATACAAATACTCAATGACTTACCAACAGGAGAAATAGGGATTTCTTGTCGGGAATCTTACAGAAAGCCCAAAATGCAATTTGAACCTTGAAAAAGGAATTCAAGCAAAATAGAAATTCCCCATGATGCTCATGGGCCTAGCAATCATAGCTTTACATCTCCATTCAAAGTACCTCTTTCTCTGTACAAGATGAGCAGCTGGCTCATCTACCAAAGCCCAGACTTCACTGAGCTTGTGCTTTATCCTCATGCATGGCCTCAGGGATTTCCCTATTTTTGCAAATATAATTTGTCTAGGAATTATTTGGTGTTTCAATAGGAGATTTACTCCACCGGTATTCTGTGTCCCTAAACAACAAGATGATTTTCTTTAAAAAGTGAAGTAATGGGTCAGCTTAGCAAACAGATCACTTGGGACTGACGTCTGATCTGCATTTATTTAAATTTTGCACGATCAACAAGGGACATTTCTTTCATTGCTAAATATCTTTCAAGGGCTTAAATTCTATACCAGGTAACGCCCCTGCAGCGTTATAGGCCCAGGACTTTTGATGGTGAAAATGACAGATAAACTTCCTTCTCTCATGTTGTGTATGTTGGGGTAGATCCACAATAAATGAATTAACAAAAAGAAATATGGGGGCAGGGAGGGAGAGTGTTTGAGAGAGGGAGGGAAGCAGAAGGGGGAGAGGTGAAGGCTGAGAAGGAAGAGAAGAAGGAAGGAAAAAAAGGATGGAAGTAGGGAGGAATAAAAGGAATGAAGGAAAAAAGGAAGGAAGGAGCAGTAAGAACTCTGAAGGAAACAAACAAAATGTAGAATATATATATGTAAACCATGACAGTTACATACATCACAACTCTAGTTCAGAGGAACATGCAAATTAGAGCCATATGATTTTAAAGGTCAGACAGAGACCTTTGATAACCCAGTAGGTCTGAGTTATTTCATTGGTGAGCCGTGGCCATGTTGGTCTCTTCAATGTTGCTAAAATAATATAACATGGAAACATGATCCCCCACAATAGTAAAGACCACCCACCCCCACAATAGTAAAGACACCGACTTATCAATATATCTCCCTTGTTTTAGAGTCATAATTTATATTACCACATGAAATATTCTGGAAAGTCCTGCAATACCCATTCCGTTAAGAATTCCCTACACTTATTTGGATATGGAAACTTGTTTCCTGTCCCACTTATTAACCTCCCACCTGACTCGTTGTTCTGCTGGTTATCTCATGGGCAGGATGGCTAGAAAAAGCAGTGTCCACATCCTAGGAATTTATTTATTTATTTATTTATTTAAATATTTATTTTTCACCTTTAACAAGGTTCCATTTATTTAAAAACGAAACCAACCAAAAAACAAAAAACTGAAGGTATGGAAAATGAATACACACATGAAAGTATTTTCTCAGGGAGCTACTCAGCTAAGCTAGGTATTAATAAGCACAAGGTGGTTATAAAGAACAATTGCTTGTAGATACCTTTTAAATGTGCATTTTACCTAATAAGTTACTTTATTATACACCCACGTAATGCTTCTCAAGGGGCAGCACCATTTCTTGGCTGAGGGAGTGGAAATAATTCATCTTAGGGGCTTTCAAAATGCAGCACTATCCACCCCTGGAAAAACATTCTGATACACGTCCCTTTTTTATTTTTTTGAAGCATCCTAAAGACTTTAAGTTCTAATAAAGTAAATATCAGTCTTTAATATGCCACATAAACAAAAAATTCTTTGGGACCCCCCTTTTTTTCAGTGTAAAGGGGTCTTGAAACCCCACACAGAGAAAACCAGTGTAGTTTCTCCTTAGCCATATATGGTCAGTTTCTGGCTCTGACCTCATAAAGCACCAGTGTGAGGGAATGACCCAAAGCTGCTATATAGGGCCCTGGCTGGGCTGAGCTTTCTGTCCGTTATAGCCCAGGAAGCTGATTTGTGGTGACCTGTTGGACTTGGACCTTTTACCGTGCTATTGTTTATTAGCACAGTTTGTAATATTGACAGTTAATACATAACATCAGAGTAGTTACTGTAGTTATTACTGTTTAATAGCACAGTAATATTGTTGATAGTATACTTAGTCATCACAGTCAGTATACTTATTATTACTTACTAGCTCACTTGGAGGGCACAGTATCATCAGTGAGCTAGTTACCGAGTCACCATGTCACGTGACTTTAGAGACATCCCTGTCGACCAGGAGCCCGTCAGTGCCCATTACGAACTCCAGGAAATCATCGGAGAGGGCTCCTATGGCCAGGTCGTGCTCGGCAAGCACATCCTGACGAACACGATGGTGGCTGTGAAAGTCATGGAGCAACGGGTCGCCGACAGAACGCACCTATTTCTTCTGGAAGAAGTCCATTGCATGGCAGACTTGCACCATCCTAACATCGTCGAGCTATTCCACGTGGTCGCCTCGCCGGAATACCTCTTCATAGTCATGGAGCTGGTGCCCGGAGGGAACATGCTGGACTACTTTTACGACCATGGTCGGATGTCGGAGGACACGGCCCGTGGAGTGTTTAGGCAGCTGGTGTCAGCGGTGAACTACTGCCATGGCAAGGGGGTTGCTCACAGGGACCTGAAGCCGGAAAACGTGCTGATAGACGCCCACCTGAACGTCAAACTTATAGACTTTGGCGTTGGCGCGTCCTCCAACATACATAAACTCAGCACGTTTTGCGGCACCCTCCCTTATATGGCCCCAGAAGTGTTCCTGGGAAAACCGTACGATGGCTGTGCTGCGGACATCTGGAGCCTGGGAGTGCTACTTTTTGAGATGGTTACAAACACCCTGCCTTTCAAGGCAAAGAACTGGAGAAGGATGGAGAAGAAGGTACTCAGAGGGCGGTATGTCATACCATCTTATCTATCCTTTGAGGTGGAACGCTTAATAAAAAAACTGCTAACTGTCATCCCTAAGCAGAGAGAAAACCTGACGACCATCATGCCAGATCCGTGGCTCAACATGGGTGAAGAAGAACTAAAACCCTACGTCCAGCCACCCAGTGAGGCCCTAGACCCCTGGGTCATACAACAGATGGAGAAGCTGGGCATTCACAGGGAACACATCTACGCCACATGGTCAAGTAAAACCTACAATAATAATACCATCGCCACATACCGCATACTACACAGCCACAAACCAAAACCCCATCCTCCTGAGTTCCACAGCCGCAGTCCCTCCCCAGCCCAGAAGGTTCAATCACAGTGCTCCATTTTCCATCAGGCAGAACAGCAGCCTATGCGTGAGCCAGGGGAGAAGGACCAAGAGTGTGCCGGTCTTAAAGCCATCCTGAAGTACAGTACCACCGTTTCTAAGTCCAGGACAACCACCTCCCCTTCCAACACGGGATGGAAGACCGCCACCTCAGAGGCCTGCCGGGGCTCCAGGACCATCACTGCTGAAACCTCCACTCCCAAGTACAGACCAGGCTCCAGGAACAGCACTCCCGAGCACAGCATGGGCCCCAGGAACACCGCCCCCCAGCACAGCCCAGGCCCCAGGAACACCGCCCCGGAGCACAGCCCGGGCCCCAGGAACACCGCTCCCGAGCACGGCCCGGGCACCAGGAACACCGCCGGCCAGCACGGCCCGGGCACCAGGAACACCTCCCGCCAGCACGGCCCGGGCACCAGGAACACCGCCCGCCAGCACGGCCCGGGCACCAGGAACACCTCCAGCCAGCACGGCCCGGGCACCGGGAACACCGCCCGCCAGCAAGGCCCGGGCACCAGGAACACCACCGCCCAGCACGGCCCGGGCACCGGGAACACCGCCCCCCAGCACGGCCCGGGCACCGGGAACACCGCCCGCCAGCACGGCCCGGGCACCGGGAACACCGCCCGCCAGCACGGCCCGGGCACCGGGAACACTGCCCCCCAGCACGGCCCGGGCACCGGGAACACCGCCCGCCAGCACGGCCCGGGCACCAGGAACACCTCCCGCCAGCACGGCCCGGGCACCAGGAACACCGCCCGCCAGCACGGCCCGGGCACCAGGAACGCCTCCCGCCAGCACGGCCCGGGCACCAGGAACACCGCCCCCCAGCACGGCCCGGGCACCAGGAACACCTCCAGCCAGCACGGCCCGGGCACCAGGAACGCCGCCCGCCAGCACGGCCCGGGCACCAGGAACGCCTCCCGCCAGCACGGCCCGGGCACCAGGAACACCGCCCCCCAGCACGGCCCGGGCACCAGGAACACCTCCAGCCAGCACGGCCCGGGCACCAGGAACGCCGCCCGCCAGCACGGCCCGGGCACCAGGAACGCCTCCCGCCAGCACGGCCCGGGCACCAGGAACACCGCCCCCCAGCACGGCCCGGGCACCAGGAACACCTCCAGCCAGCACGGCCCGGGCACCAGGAACGCCGCCCGCCAGCACGGCCCGGGCACCAGGAACGCCGCCCGCCAGCACGTCCCGGGCACCAGGAATACCGCCCCCCAGCACGGCCCGGGCACCGGGAACACCGCCCGCCAGGACGGCCCGGGCACCGGGAACACCTCCTGCCAGCACGGCCCGGGCACCAGGAACACCGCCCGCCAGCACGGCCCGGGCACCAGGAACGCCGCCCGCCAGCACGGCCCGGGCACCAGGAACGCCTCCCGCCAGCACGGCCCGGGCACCAGGAACGCCGCCCGCCAGCACGGCCCGGGCACCAGGAACACCGCCGCCCAGCACGGCCCGGGCAGCAGGAACACCGCCCCCCAGCACGGCCCGGGCACCAGGAACACCGCCCCCCAGCACGGCCCGGGCACCAGGAACACCGCCCCCCAGCACGGCCCGGGCACCAGGAACACCGCCCCCCAGCACGGCCCGGACACCAGGAACACCGCCCCCCAGCACGGCCCGGGCACCAGGAACACCGCCCCCCAGCACGGCCCGGGCACCAGGAACACCGCCGCCCAGCACGGCCCGGGCACCAGGAACACCGCCGCCCAGCACGGCCCGGGCACCAGGAACACCGCCGCCCAGCACGGCCCGGGCACCAGGAACACCGCCGCCCAGCACGGCCCGGGCAGCAGGAACACCGCCCCCCAGCACGGCCCAGACACCAGGAACACCGCCCCCCAGCACGGCCTGGGCAACAGGAACACCGCCCCCCAGCACGGCCCGGGCACCAGGAACACCGCCGCCCAGCACGGCCCGGGCACCAGGAACACCGCCGCCCAGCACGGCCCGGGCACCAGGAACACCGCCCCCCAGCACGGCCCGGGCAGCAAAAACACCGCCCCCCAGCACGGCCCAGACACCAGGAACACCGCCCGCCAGCACGGCCCGGGCACCAGGAACACCGCCCGCCAGCACGGCCCGGGCACCAGGAACACCGCCCGCCAGCACGGCCCGGGCACCAGGAACACCGCCCGCCAGCACGGCCCGGGCACCAGGAACACCGCCCGCCAGCACGGCCCGGGCACCAGGAACACCTCCCGCCAGCACGGCCCGGGCACCAGGAACACCGCCCCCCAGCACGGCCCGGGCACCAGGAACACCGCCCCCCAGCAGGGCCAGGGCACCAGGAACACCGCCCCCCAGCACGGCCCGGGCACCAGGAACACCGCCCCCCAGCACGGCCCGGGCACCAGGAACACCGCCCCCCAGCACGGCCCGGGCACCAGGAACACCGCCCCCCAGCACGGCCCGGGCACCAGGAACACCGCCCCCCAGCACGGCCCGGGCACCAGGAACACCGCCCCCCAGCACGGCCAGGGCACCAGGAACACCGCCCCCCAGCACGGCCCGGGCACCAGGAACACCGCCCCGGAGCACAGCCGGGGCCCCAGGAACACCGCCGCCCAGCACGGCCCGGGCACCAGAAACACCGCTCCCCAGCACGGCCCGGGCACCAGGAACACCGCCCCCCAGCACGGCCCGGACACTAGGAACACCCCCCCCCAGCACGGCCCGGGCACCAGGAACACCGCCCGCCAGCACGGCCCGGGCACCAGGAACACCGCCCGCCAGCACGGCCCGGGCACCAGGAACACCGTCCCCCAGCACGGCCCGGGCACCAGGAACACCGTCCCCCAGCACGGCCCGGGCACCAGGAACAACGTCCCCCAGCACGGCCCGGGCACCAGGAACACCGCCCCCCAGCACGGCCAGGGCACCAGGAACACCGCCCCCCAGCACGGCCAGGGCACCAGGAACACCGTCCCCCAGCACGGCCAGGGCACCAGGAACACCGCCCCCCAGCAGGGCCAGGGCACCAGGAACACTGTCCCCCAGCACGGCCCGGGTACCAGGAACACCGCCCCCCAGCACGGCCAGGGCACCAGGAACAACGTCCCCCAGCACGGCCCGGGCACCAAGAACAACGTCCCCCAGCACGGCCAGGGCACCAGGAACACCGCCCCCCAGCAGGGCCAGGGCACCAGGAACACCGTCCCCCAGCACGGCCAGGGCACCAGGAACACCGTCCCCCAGCACGGCCCGGGCACCAGGAACAACGTCCCCCAGCAGGGCCAGGGCACCAGGAACACCGCCCCCCAGCAGGGCCAGGGCACCAGGAACACCGCCCCCCAGCACGGCCAGGGCACCAGGAACACCGTCCCCCAGCACGGCCAGGGCACCAGGAACACCGCCCCCCAGCAGGGCCAGGGCACCAGGAACACCGTCCCCCAGCACGGCCCGGGTACCAGGAACACCGCCCCCCAGCACGGCCAGGGCACCAGGAACAACGTCCCCCAGCACGGCCCGGGCACCAAGAACAACGTCCCCCAGCACGGCCAGGGCACCAGGAACACCGCCCCCCAGCAGGGCCAGGGCACCAGGAACACCGTCCCCCAGCACGGCCAGGGCACCAGGAACACCGCCCCCCAGCACGGCCCGGGCACCAGGAACAACGTCCCCCAGCACGGCCCGGGCACCAGGAACACCGCCCCCCAGCACGGCCAGGGCACCAGGAACACCGCCCGCCAGCACGGCCCGGGCACCAGGAACACCGCTCCCCAGCAGGGCCAGGGCACCAGGAACACCGTCCCCCAGCACGGCCAGGGCACCAGGAACACCGCCCCCCAGCACGGCCAGGGCACCAGGAACACCGCCCCCCAGCAGGGCCAGGGCACCAGGAACACCGTCCCCCAGCAGGGCCAGGGCACCAGGAACACCGCCCCCCAACAGGGCCAGGGCACCAGGAACACCGTCCCCCAGCACGGCCCGGGCACCAGGAACACCGCCCCCCAGCACGGCCAGGGCACCAGGAACAACGTCCCCCAGCACGGCCCGGGCACCAGGAACAACGTCCCCCAGCACGGCCCGGGCACCAGGAACACCGCCCCCCAGCACGGCCAGGGCACCAGGAACACCGCCACCCAGCAGGGCCAGGGAACCAAGGACACCGTCCCCCAGCACGGCCAGGGCACCAGGAACACCGCCCCCCAGCAGGGCCAGGGCACCAGGAACACCGTCCCCCAGCAGGGCCAGGGCACCAGGAACACCGTCCCCCAGCACGGCCCGGGCACCAGGAACACCGCCCCCCAGGACGGCCCGGGCACCAGGAACACCGCCCCCCAGCACGGCCAGGGCACCAGGAACAACGTCCCCCAGCAGGGCCAGGGCACCAGGAACACCGCCCCCCAGCAGGGCCAGGGCACCAGGAACACCGCCGCCCAGCACGGCCCGGGCACCAGGAACACCGCCCGCCAGCACAGCCCGGGCCCCAGGAACACCGCCCCGGAGCTCAGACCCAGCTCCAGGACCCCAACTCCGGAGCTCAGTCCAGGTTCGAGCACCACCATTGTTAGCCCAGTCTCGTTAGCCCAATATCACCCTGGGGACTCTGTCTCCAGCCACAGAATCACCAGCAACAGTCGAAAGGCTGATCACATCAAGCGGGGCCCGCGGAGGTTTGCTAGGAGGTGCTGGAACTTTTTTCGGAAACTTATCTGTCTTCCACCAACAAAGGGGTACTGCAAACCCAGTCAAGTAAAGCCCCTATAGAATTTGGACAGATAAGGTCCTTTCGTGGAGGCCAGCCTCCCCTAGAACATGGACCACTCGGGGAAGGGATTCGTGTAGGAATAAAATCAGGTATGTGTTTAAAGGAGAAAACGAATGGTAAGATGGCACCTCCATCCCTATAATTCATCCTGACTCATCTAGGGAAACTGCCAGAGCCCTCTAACCTTCCTTCCTTGCTTCTTCCTGTAGTTTCCTAACTGGACTTTCTACAGCATATGTCCAGTTGGACACATTTTCTATATGTTGCATAAGTCACATAATAAATCACTTTCAAGAAGGATCCCTGACTTCAGCCCTTCCCTGAGATGTTGTTGCCTTTCATACTAAGGACTGTTGTCTATCTGATAAAGATAGGGGAAATAAACTGTGACATTTTATCTTACTGACAGAGCAAATTCTAGTATTGTAGTTTGTTTATACCTATGTGAACTCTAGAGTTGTATTTTAACAAGAGTGAGAATGCTTCATCTTATGGTAGGTCCTGAAAATTGAGGTTGGAATGGGAAATTGTCATTCACCTGTCAATGTAGACAAATAATTTTCTTAGACTTGTAATAATTAGATCATAAAATACATGTAAAGTCTATGAACAGTAGCTGGCCCATAAGTGCTTAAAAAATGTTAATAATTTTTCCAGAAAGTTGCCCAATTTCTATTCTGTCCCACCACCTGTGTTCCTTTACCAATGTGACATAGTCCAGTCAGTGGTGAGGGACTAGGATATGCTATTAAGAAGACCACTTCATCCTTGACTCCAGAGAAGTTTTTAACCTCCCAGTTCTGTGCTTAAAACTATCTGAGAGCTTTAGAAGCTTTCTGACAATAAACAAGTCCATTAATTTTAGTATCTAGCTTTTCAGTATGAGTATAATGTGACCAAAAAAAACATTTAAAAATATATTCCACAAGGCCATTCCTCATAGACATTCCAGTTGAAGGGTAGCAGAATATGGCCTATTAAAATATAGTATTTTGGCATAAGAATTATTTTGAGCTGAAGGCAATTGTATCTTGTATCTGAGAAGCATGAGATACAAGGAAAGCTGTCTGCCCTCCCCCTATTTGGCTAAAAGCAGCATATAAATTTGTACAGGTGTATTCCCTACCCTCTCTGTCAGAAAGGACAGAAGTTAATCGCTGGAGAGAATTCTAAAATCTTATCAACCAGAGATAGCACCAGGGGAATCTACATAACAAACTTGCCTAAAATTGGTCTTTCTTTACCATTAGTTTCATATATTTGCCTTCCCACAATTTGCTCATTCTGGAAGCTCAAAGTCCTTTTCCTCTGTCTTGTCACTTCTCCAAAAAAGTATTGCTCTTTTGTTAAGATGGTATATAAGCCCAAGTTCTAATCAACCCTTTGAGTTACTCATCTCTGGGTACTCCGATGTGACACACCGGTTAATAAACTTCTGTTTGCTTTTCTCTTGCTAACCTGTCCTTTGGTAGTCTAATTTACAGGTCCCCAGTCATTATTCAAGATGGGCGGATAGAGGAAACAGATTTGTTCCCATCCCTACACAGCAATGGCCTCAGGAGCTGTACTGGGCCGTTCCAGATTTCAGTACAGTCAGTTTCTGATGCTCTGGTTCTTAGTGTGCCTAATATGGTAAAGTTGAAAATATCAGATATCAGCCACAAAGGCAGGATTTGTTGAATAGGTCCAGAACATGTTTCTTGGAGACTTTTCCTTTTGATGAGAAATAAGGAGACACAAGAATCATCTCATCTGCAGGGCACCATCACTAGGAGATACAACCCCCAACACCCATTCCACCAGGAGGTGTTAATGTGGAATGAGCTCCTGCATTTAAAGGGGAGTGAGGGTGGGGTAAGGGCAACAAGGGGAGAGGGTGCCAAATGAGTTCTCCTAATCCATTTCTGGTGACTTTCAACTACCTCACATTCCATTTAGAGGACTGTTTTTCAAACTTTGTTCCACCATGACATACAGTTTTGTGAAATGATATCCTTATTATTTATGATAAAAAAGTTAATATCGGTTATTTTAGTAATATTTGAGGTGAATGTGGGGCAAATCCCAAACTAAACTCTTCTAAAAACTAACAGAATGCTAGGCCGTGACCCACTAAATTCATTCCATGACCCTTGTAGTGAGTAGCAACCCCAGCTTGAAGAAGACTGCTGAGTGTCCAGAAATCTCCAGTAGAAACTCATTCTTCTTCAGGAGGAGTAAACACAGTAGATAGACTTCAATCTCTCCAGCAGAGTTTTGCGTGTGTGCTTGTTTTTTGTTCTTGCCCAAGAAGAGTTTAAGTTTCCTGAACTGATACGGGGTTTGCAAGAGAAGTTTTTCTCAGTTTTCCTCACTTTACTCCATTCCTTCTCCATCTGGGGTGCCCAGATCTTTCTCCGTCCATTGAGTAAGAAGCAATGAGTCATATCCTCAGATGGGATATAGATATCTATACCTTTTTGCCAGCACCCTACCATCAGCTTTGTCTGGTTGAGAGAGGGAGAACATTTCATCCTCAGCAGAAGTCATTCTGTGGTGTTTTCTGACACTAACAGTGAACTGTCAAACATCAGCTGTGTGTTCTAGAATTTGTTTCAATTCTGACACTATCTGCCTAGAGTTAGCACCTGATCCCACAAGGTCACGGCTCAGTCCCTGAAGATTGCTCCTGTCCCCAGCACCCTGCCTCGACTTCAGATGCCAGTGGAAAGCACCAGGTTGTCACTGATAGTTCTGACCAACTGGCTATAAATTCAGAGGTTCCTACAAACCCCCTTCTCAGATTTCATAGTTCAGTAGAACAACTTACAAAACCCCAGGAAGTGCTCTACTTGCTAGTATCTATTTATTATAAAACATACAACTCAGAAACAGCCAAATGAAAGAGGTACACAGGGCAAAGTATGAAGAAAGCGACGCGGCGCTTCTGTGACCTGTCTGGACGTCGCACCCTCCTAGCATCTCGATGTGTTCACTAACTCTGAAGCTCTCCAAACCCTGTCATGTGGGAGATTTTAATGGAAGTTTCATTGTATAGGCACAATCGGTTAAATCATTGGCTACTGGTGATTGAACTCCATCTCCTGCCCTCTCCCCTTCTCAGAGGTCAGGTATTGGGGCTGGAAGTTCCAACCCCCTAGTTATGCCTGGCCTTTGGTGAACACCCCCATCCTGAAGCTCTCCAGGGACCCCCAACTACCAGTTATGTCATCAGCATACAAAAGACATTTTTATCCCTCAAGATTCCAAGGGTTTTAGATGTTCTGTGCCAGGAACCAGGGACAAAGACCAAATATATATATATATATATATATATCTCACAAATTTATTTATTTCAGGAAGATTTGTGGGCATCTGAGCTAATGTGGAGGGTGGCAAGAGAGGAGCCAATTTCATTTACTCGTTTTCTCCCCAACACTCACCTGGCTTCCTTGCACAGGATAGAAGTAAGTTAGAGAAGGAACCAAGCCAGAATCGTTTTAGCTCATCTCACTGCCCTTATCTTCTGATCCAAGGCAGAGTGTGTCTGGAAACTACTTGAATGTGAAAAATCGTCCTATTGTAGGCAAAATTGAGTCAGTGAGAGAAAATCACCAGGAGTGAGAAAGCACTAGAGGCCAGATGGGTCTCCAGGACGCCACTCCTGAGGCCTCCACTCCCAAGCACAGCTGGGGTTCCAGGACCATCACTTCAGAGGACAGCTGGGCCTCCAGGATCTCACCTCCTGAGCACCGCTGGAGCTTCAGGACCACCACTACTGAGCCCTCTACTCTTGAGCACGGTTGAGGCCCCAGGAACATCACTCTTAAGTACAGACCGGGCCCCAGGAACACAGCTCCTGAACACAGATCAGGGGCCACAACCGCCACTGCCGAACTCAGTCCAGGTTCCAGCACCACGATTGTTAGCACAGCCTCCCAATGTCACCCTGGGGACTCTGTCTCCAGCCACAGCATCACCAGCAACCGTGGAAACCCTGAGGACATCAAGCGGAGACTGCAGCAGGTGGCTAGGAGGTGCTTGAACTTTTTTAGAAAACTCTTCTGTCTTCTGCCCAAGAAGGGCTACTGCAAACGCAGTCAAGTAAAGCCCCTATAGAATTTGGATGGCAAAGGCAGAGCTAGAACAAGGCTTCAGGGAGGTCCAGCAGGGCTCCCTTCATTTTAAAGGCTGAACTGGATGGACCTGAGGTTCAGGGAACCCGACCACATGGTGGGGGAGATCGGCCAGAGGCCAGCAGTACAAGAAATACACGTGGACACCAGAAGCTAAATATTAATGAATGCCAACTATAATTTTATATATATAATGTGATGGCTGGGTGTGAGGTCGGAGGGATAATGGATGGGGGAGGGGGGTTCACAGTGTGAGGGATATAAATGATGAACGTCTAAGTATTACCTTGTCTTGTACACCTGAAACTAATAAAAAAAAACAAAAGAGAAAGAAAGAAAGAAAGAAAGAAAGAAAGAAAGAAGGAAGGAAGGAAGGAAGGAAGGAAGGAAGGAAGGAAGGAAGGAAGGAAGGAAGGAAGGAAGGAAAGAAAGAAGGAAAGAAAGAAAGAAAAGACACGTGTTCTGTCTAAGGAGCCGTGGCGAGAGGGCTTGGTCCAATGGACAATGGAGATGTGAACAGTGCCATGACGCCATCTGCATGGGATTCACAGCCATGGTGTCCGGCATTGCTGTGGCCTTCAGAAGGACCTCCTTGGAGGACGGCCTGGAGCTCCCTGGGGAACAAGAGGAGGGACCACCCTCGTTGCAGATCCACCTCTTCGGCCCCCAGGTGGGTGCAACTTCAGAGACTGGACTCTTTTCCTGGGGCCCTTCTTCCCTCCCCTGCTCTGGGAAGGGATGGTTCTTATTAAAGTACTTGGTTTTCCAAACTTTTCAATAAATGTGCTGCTTCAGAAAGATGTATTGGGTACTCTTGTGCTGCGTCCTCCAGTTTGAAGAGCACGTGGTGATGTAATACTTGGCCTTACTTGGAATGACTCTGCACTTTTGCATGTTGTACTCTCTTGGTCTTCTGTTCCCTTGGCTTCGAACGCTCAGCTCCCTTGTCCTTTGTGGCAGGATGGTGTTGCTTGATCACATAGCACACATGCTGCCTTCTTCCTGTGGATGCTCAATTTTCCATCCTAGGAATTTATGAGTATGGGTCAGTTTAGTTCACTAGTACCCGTTCTGTGCCAGTCCTGGGGACTGAGAGATGAATAAGATTCAGTTTTTGCCCTCAAGAAGATACAATATAGAAAGGAAGGTATTCACAAGAAAATTAAAATGTATAATTCAGTACTACTTGCTACAGTAGAGAGAAAGGCACAGAATACCAAGGAAGCACAGAGCTTACTTGGTTAAGCCTGGATGAGACCGAAGAGATATCATGGAGGACTTCCTAGAGGAGGTGACAGGAATTGCACATGTAACATTACCTAGAGAATAATTCACTGTAGTACGTGATCATGAACTGCATCATGTGGTTTAGATACTATATCCTGTAGGAATTCAGGAAGTGGTCATAGGCACCTGGTGGGGTATGAGTTTCCATTAAGATAGTGGAACATGAGTGGGATCTTGAATGATATAGGGTCAATAATTATTTATAATTATCTATAATTATTAATATTATTAGCTATCATTAACTGATTTTTTGGGACCGTCTCTGTATCATACACTTAGCCAAACATTTTTTAAATTAAAGTTTATTGGGGTGACAATTGTTAGTAAAGTTACATAGATTTCAGCTGTACAATTCTGTAATACATCATCTATATATCACACTGTGTGTTCATTACCCAGAGTCAGTTCTCCTTCCATCACCATATATTTGATCCCTTTTTTCCTCATTTACCACCCCTCTCCCCCTTACCCTCTGGTAACCACTAAACTATTGTCTGTGTCTATGAGTTTTTGTTTCAAATGGTCTATGAATTTGTATAGGTTCTTGTAACCACAACCATAAACAAAATATTACACTATTCCATCACCTACCCCCAAATCTTCCTCTTACTATCCCTTCATACTCATATCTCCTCCCATCCCTAACTCATTTCAACTTCTGACCTTTTTTCCAACACCATAGTTTTGTCTTTTTGAGAATGCTACATAAATCGAGTTATACAATATGTAATCTTTTAAGACTAACTTCTTTCATTCAGTGCAATGTTTTTGAGGTTCATCCAAGGTATCAATAGTTCATTCCTTTTTATTGCTGACTAGTATTCCATTGTGTGGATGTACTGTAGTTTGTTTATATATTTACCGATGAAGGACGTTTGAGTTTTCTAACTTTTGATAATTATGAATAGAGCCACTATACACATTTATATACAAGTGGTTGAGTAAACATAAATTTTCATTCCTCTGTGGTAAATATGTAGGAGTGAGATTCATGGGTCACATGGCAATTGAGTATATAATTTTACTAAAAATCGTCAAATTATTTTTTAGAGTGGCTGTATCATTTTGCATTTCCACCAGCGATGTGTAAGAGTTTCAGTTGCTTCACACGATTACCAACATTTGGAATTATCAGAATTTTTATTTTAGTCATTCTGCTAAGTATGTAGTGATATCTCATTTTAGTTTTAATTTGCATTTCCCTAATAGCTAATGATATTGAGCACCTTTTTATGTATTTGTCCTCTTTATGTCCTTTTTGATAAAGTGTCTGTTCAAGTCTTTAGTTTATTCTTAAATGGGCTATTCTCTCCCTGTTGAGTTTTATGTTTTTAATATTGTTTTTTTGTTGTCATATCTAAGAACTCTTTGCCTAAATTCAGATCGTGAATGTTTTCTCCTAAAAATTTTATACTTTACATTTAGAGCTATGATCCATTATAGTTAAGTTTTGCATAATGTGTTTGATTTAGATGGGGAGTTATCTGTCTACTCATATTATCTATCTGTCTATCAATCTATATCTATCTATCTTTATCTATCTATCTATCTATCTATCTATCTATCTATCTATCTATCTATCTATCTATCTATCTATCTATCTATCATCTATCATCTATCTGGCACATGGATGTCCAGTTGTTCAAACACCATTTTTTGAAAGAAAAATACACTTTTTTCATTGAATTGCCTGGCATCTTTGTCAAAAATTAGCTGGCCATACTTGTGTGGTCTATTTTTGGACTCTCTGTTATGTTGAGTTGAGATTTTTCTGGTTCTTCATGTGCTGAGTCATATTATGTTATTTCCTGGACATTTTGAATATAATATTATGAGACTCTGAATCTTGTTTAAATCCTATGAGAATACTGATAGGCTTATTCTAGCAGGCATTTAAATTGGTTAGGTTCAGTTCACAAGTTCCAACTAGCCTTCTGGAGATTGTGGCTTCAATGCCAAGTCCTTTCTTTTACTTTTTTTTTTTTTTTTCTGTTTTAATACGGTACTGTTTGTGGTAACTATTTATTTACTTATTGTTAGTTTCAGATGTACACAATAAGATAATGATTAGACATTACACTCCTCACAGAGTTAAACCCCAATAAGTCTACTACCCATCTGACACTATACATAGCTATTACCATACCACGGACTATACTTCCTGTGCTGTACTTTACATTCCGTGATCAAATATTCCAAGTCCGTTTTTAAAGGCAAGTTGGGACCTGGGTGGTTTTCTATGGTATGTTGTTTAGGGTCAGATCTATGATGAGTCTCTTGGAGTTAGACTAGGATTCATAAACAACTTTATGAGTTTATTTTCCCAAGCTCCTTTTCTCCATGATCTCCTCAGTACTTTCTGGTTCCCTGTGGCTCCCCTTTCCATCTTCCTTTCAGAAAACTGGGGCTTTACTTGTCCCACCCTGCTGTACGTTTCCTGTGAATGCACCCTTCTCCAGGGCCATGCAGCAGAGCATACAAAAACAAAACAAACAAACAAATAGTAACCAGCATTTGTCCCCAAGCCTTGGAAACCACAACTCCTTGCATAAGAGAAGAATCTTTCTTAGAGTTTTAGGTGCTTGTAGACCACCATAGCCTGTGTGCAAGAGAATGGAGAAATTAGAGCGGAAATAAGAGAAAGAAAACTGGGGGATTTCCCCCACTCTTTCTGACTTGCCCACTCCTAATGCCCAAACTAGAGAGCTTCTTCTGGAGCTCTCTCTGTGCCCTGTTCCCATTTCTGAATTTTAAATTTCCTTGAGTTCGGGCAGGAGATACTAGGGAAAAAAAATGATAAACTCATTTCCATTCTCTGAGGCAGACAAAAATGTCCTCCAGTTTCAAGGAGAGTGGAAATGGACTCCACCTGATGTCATGGCTCTGGGACCTAAATATTGTTATGGCTTTTTTTGAAAAAAAAAATCTGTCACATTTTGAATCAAGAGTTTCAAAATGGTGGTACTTAGATATTATTTTATAATATGTATTTTCTGGAATAATTCTATAAAATCAAACTTCCCCTCATCAGTGGTTAATCAGTGGTACAGATCAAAAAGGAAAGGCAAAATAAACATTGAATCTTTCCCTTTATTTGCCAGTTTTCAAAATAATTAGTTCACCAGTACACTCCAGTGATATCCTATTAGAGTTTTTCTTTCTTTTTAAAGAATTATTATATCATGAACTTACACACATTTGATCTATTTAGCTCTATTTTAGTAGATGGATCTGCAGTTGTTGAGGCTCAAATTGAGTACAGACCTTTCAAGTATCAGATGACCACCTAGGACAAACTGAGATTTGCCCAGATCTCCGTGGTATCAGGGTGACGATATATAAGTAAGTCTCCTGGCTGACTGATCTTTTCCTTCAGGTCATATTACCATTACTGGACAGCAAGTGCTCAGGAATGAAGATCAATGTCATCCATCTATTCATTTTTAGTCATTCATTCACTCATTGAACGAACAAACATTTGTTGAATGTCTGCTATGTGTCAGCCATTGCACTGGATACAGGGATCTCAGCAGCAAATAGAAATAGAGGGACACAGAGACACTAGTCAAAAACTTACATTAGTCAAAAAATGATAGAAATACATGTGAAATTGTAATGTGACAGGAACTAAAAAAGATAACTTTCAGGAGGGGGTATGAAAGTGATCTGGAAGGCCAGGGAAGGCCTCTCTTGTGGAAGATAATCATCTGACAACTGAAGGAGGGGAAGAGGCTGACCAAGCAAAGGGGTAGGATGACAGTAGATGTAATCTTGAATACTTATATGAGCATATTATAACCTCTCCCCGCCCCTGCTGCCCCTGTTTATTTATTATAATCTGGTCTCATGCCAGCTGTACTTCTCTTAAACCTAAAATAACCTCTCTCTCTCTCTCTCTCTCTCTCTCTCTCTCTCTCTCTCTCTCTCTCTCTCTCCTCCCTCCCTCCCTACCTACCTACCTAACTACCTATCTATATTTTTTGAAGGCTCCCATTGCTATTTCAAAGAAAATTTCCCCCCTCACTTCCATTTCCTTTCCCCAATTAATGACACTAATCTTTTCTGGTCACCAGGTTGAGCATACAAAGCATGCTGTTTGAAGAAACAAAGGAACAGATTTTCTATTCTCCCTCTCTAACAGAAAAATCCATCCAGAGGGTCTTATAAAGATTCCTTATCCTTTCACTGATTTTTCTTTGGGACACTGTTGTGTTTCCTTCAGAAAGACTTCAGGAGCACTTAATTATCTGCCAAACAAGTTGAATCATGTCTCCAAGCTCAGTTTGACTCTAGAGGAGCTCACTGAGCAATAGGCCCCAGGGGGCATGCTTCAGCTGTTTGCATTTGCATTGGTTTCTCCTGGTAACCAGGCCTTGAGGTAAAGGAAGAGAAATATTGGATGGTGGCAAAAAACAAACAAACAACAACAACGACAAAACATCCAGATACTTGGCTGTTTATCCTGGGAACCATCCCTTTAGACCTGGCCTTTTCAGAGGGAGAGGCTTGATCAAGAAAGGGTGTGGGAGGAAGAGAAAGAATGGACAAGCACAGTGGCCTTTCACTTTAAATTAGAGGGTTTGGTTGTGACATGAGCTCCAGGCATCCCTCTGTTGCCCACAACAATCGGGTGTATTCTAAGAGTATTCTGAAGCCAGTACTGCGATCTTCATTTTGTTCCTTCTTTCCTAGTCCCATCCTTTTGCAGCTGCATGCAGGGGTAGGGAATCCCATCTTGGACTCAATAAGAACATGCTCTTAGCCCAAGTGGCCAGTAGCCATTCTGTGGGTGCTCATCATTTACCGCAGGAAAAGCCCTTGTGCTGGCTCAAGAATCCTTCTCACCTGATCAGGTAGTGTTGGTCCCACATTAACAACCACCAGAAAAGCCAACCTTGGTTTGCTGTCCAAGGCTATTATGCCACAGTAAAAGACTTACAAACATCCATAGAGTCTTGACCAGAAAGATCTGGCCAGTATTAGAATTTCAAAGAAGAATAAGGAAACTTGGTGACTCTTTTT
Source organism: Rhinolophus hipposideros (assembly GCF_964194185.1). Lineage (NCBI taxonomy): Eukaryota > Metazoa > Chordata > Mammalia > Chiroptera > Rhinolophidae > Rhinolophus > Rhinolophus hipposideros. The sequence continues at coordinate 14,645,719 of NC_138060.1, read as the reverse complement.
CCAAACTCAAGGCAGGTAAAGCCAGAGGATTTTATTGCTCTTACAACTGAGTATTCCCTGGGTAGATATGGCTTCAGGCATAACATGGCTCAAGCAATTTCAGGAGCCCTTGATGTCTTTCCTAAGCTATAAAAGAAAATTGGGGTATTGTTACCAGAAGAAGAAGAAATGGTGTTGGGTTGTCATGTTTATTTCATATAATTTAACATACTGAATACTGTGTCTGGATGGGATTATTTTTTTCTTTTCTCCTGGAGCCTAGCACTTCATGGATAAACCAATGGAAGGTTATGTTTGTAGCATAACTCCAAGAAAGGATGGAGATAATGAGGTATACAAGATAGCCTACTATGAAGTTCGCCTTTCTAGGACAAGATATCAAATTATTTCTTTAAAGCAATCTACCTAGAATCCAGCCACTATAATGGTGTCTTCTCCACTCACTAGCCCTATTTTCATCCTCATGATTTAAAACTCCTCTCTTCTTAGGAGAAGAACTGGTCGAAAAAAGAATGGCTGCCAACTCACAAAGAGGAAGTGGTATTAGGGTAGAGAAAAAGAAGGAGTTGGAAAGAAAGAGGAAGGTTGTGAGGTGGAATAAAATGTGAAGGAGAGGGTCTGTAGCTAAAGTGTTGGTCCTGTGGGGATATTCTAGAAACCTGTAGTGAGGCTAAGAGCCATCTACAAAATGCAAAGGGACAATTCAGAGGCTGGGCACTACTTTCAAAGCCTACCATTCTTTGGAATTAGTAGATTGAAATAAAGAAGTTATAGCTTTTTCTGCCATCTTGGGGTCTGTGGAGGCCTGCTGGGAACAGGACTTCTAAAATGACAAATATGTCTGAAGGCTGTGGTCCAAGGGCACTGTGCTGGCTGTCAGCGGGACCAGAGAGAGCACACAGCTCTTAAAACTGAAGGTGTTTATGGTCGAGATGAAACTGAATTCTGTCTAGGCAGGAGCTGTGCTCCTGTGGACAAGGGCAAGAACAAAACAGTGACTCCTGGTGGCAAACCAAACAAAACCAGAGTCATCTTGGGAGGGGAACTCGTGCTCATGGAAACAGTGCATGGTTTGTGCCAAATTCCAAAGCCACCTTACTGCTAAGGCCACAGGACACAGAATTTGTGTAATGCTCTACTCCTCAAGGATTTAAACTTACTGAAAAGTAAATAAAGTGGATTTGTTCTCTTGTAAAATAAAAAGTTCTGAAACACTCTTTGGGGCTCTGGAGTGTGCATGTGTGTTGTGTGTGTATATACACTTGTGTATATGTGTGTATGTGTGTTGGCCTGGTTGAAGGAAGGAGGGAAGCCGGCAGGTTTCTGAACCTCCCCCTCATGGAAGTTGCGAGGGGAGCAGAGCCCACAGGGTGGACCAACTAGCTGATCATTTTTTTTTTCTTTGTAAATGATTGTTCTACTCTCTCTCCTCCAAGATCAGTTTCCTATCATACCACTCAGTAGCTATCTTGGGAGAGGTTAATGTCTTTATAGAGGCCGAAATACCTGAGTGGTTACACTCATAGCCTTGGGGTCAGACAGACCCGGATTTGAGTCCCTTCTCTACCACATGCTACCCATGTGACCTTGCGCATATTATTTCTCCTCACACATAGTAAACTCAATAATTGAGAGAGACGATGATGCAGATTTCTATTATCTTTACTAAGTTTGCTTCTGTGGGATTTGGGGACTTGAATCTGAGGGTCAGATTGGAAAAAAAAAACATCTTACTGAAATAGAAAGATATTTGGGCTGAGAAGCCCAGTTTTGCTATTGCCTGGGTATGAGACCACAGGAGCCACTTCACTGCGCTGTACTTTGCCATCTGGATCTGAAAGCGTGTTTGTACATGGAGGGTAGAAGCGATCAAAACGAGTGATGCTCCCATCTCACAGGACCGTGTTAGAACCCGGATTGGACCTTGCTGTGCAAATTCCTGCTGGGAACAACAGGAGGGGCAGGGCATCAGAGGGCAGGATCTGAAGGGGGGTAAAGGAGGAAAAGGGAAGAGGGGATGGCTCGTATTACCAGGTGTCCAGAGTAATATTGCCTTCCCCTCTCTTTGTGTTATTCAGAGCAAGAGGTGAGGCAGCATGGCTGTGAGGGACATCTTGGCGTCCATGTGTGGGACATCTATCCCAGCCTCCATGTTTTCCCTCAGAAGTTGAGACTTGGTGAGCTCAGGATAGTGCGCTTCTTTCCTAAGCCCAACTCAGAACTTTATGTCAGCAAATGTATTTAAATTCATCTTTTCTGATTTAGAGTTTCTTCCCTCTGAGCTGAGAGGGAAGAAAAACTCCATATATTGTTTCCTTGTGTTCTATGGAGTTATGGGATGGCTTCTATAATTCTAGAAATTATAACAAAGCGTCCATAAAGATGAGGCAGAATCCCCATGCAGCAGTTCCAGTAGCTTAAAGGAACTTTATTTAATACCCTTTCATGGAAGTGTGGCAGCATTTGAAGACTTCATTTAATTCCTTCATCACAGTTGGAAAATGAACATGCGGCAGCCTGGGTACATGGAGGCTCAGAACCTGCGCGGGGCGCCTTTTCTGACGCTCATGTGTCTGATTGTTTGGGCTTTGTCCACAGTTTTTTTGTGCACTTTTAAAGAGCAATTGACTCTGTTTAATTTCCATTTAGAGTTCTCTCAGCTTAAAGCCAAATTCTTGCAAAAATGTTCTCATTTAATTCCATTCCATTCCATTCCATTCAAATTAATTCAATTAAAAGAACATTTGTTGAGCAACTACTTGGTGCCATGCTAGGCCTGCGGGGAATACAAAAATCAACTGGACCAGGTCTCTGTCACCCAAAGCTAAGTGGATATTCAGCAATTGCTACTTAAATTTCCATAAACAGTAGGACTAAGGCAGTATTGGAAATCCTGCACAGACTCTTTCTGACCAGCTGGCCAGCCAATTCTTTTCCATCTTCCACTTTTTCATCTTTACCTCCTTCCTTTACCTAGTAACAACACAGTTATTCAATAAATATTAAGGACTTAATTGTAGGCTGAGAAGAGAGGCAATGTAGAGAGGAAAGCTAATTGTTTTCATTCATTTGCCATAGCTGAGCTTGACTGTGTTAAAAACCCAAGCAAGAGAGTCACATGGTGTTGGTGGGGGGCAGGGTGGGTCGCAGGTTGTTAACGAGGGAAAGTTGGCCTGTTTCAGCTCCAGTTTCTCATCTTCCCATGGATATAATAGTAACAGTATGTACCTCACCTGGCTACGAGGACGAAAGGAGCTAAGGTGAATAAAAGGTTGTTTTCCATCATCATCACTGGTTATTTTAGAAGAGAAATTCTTAGAGGTCAGAGACAGTTGCATTTTATGGATGACAGTCTCCATCACCTATTCACAAGAGATATGTATCAATAATTAATAAATACTAGTACATACAACACTAATAAAAAATACTAAAAGTTGAATGTTTCAAATCTCTCCCCCATGCCTCTATTGGTAAGGAAGATTGTATCTGGGTATCTTCAATACAGCCTCCTTCGTGGCTCTGAATCTTGGCCTGGCAAAGGGGAAAATGAAGGAAGCTGGAGAGTAAGTGAAGCTACAGAATTTACCGAGACAGAGAGACCCAGGTTGTTCTATAGAACTGGTTTGGGAAAGAACTTGGGGGAAGCCTTGGAGAGGGAGATGACAAAGACATGGGGATAGCCGTTTTGTGTATGTGTGTGTGTGTGTGTGTGTGTGTGTGTGTGTGTGAGAGAGAGAGAGAGAGAGAGAGAGAGAGAGAGAGAGAGAGAGAGAGAGAGAGAGAGAGAGAATAAAAGAAAAGCCTTTAGGGTAAACCAGCGTTTTGGGCCTGCAACCTGTGCAGCCCCAAAGGGTCCCAGGCTTGTAAGGGACCCGCACTTGATTTTAAAGGGCATCAAATTTATGCCACCCTGAAGCTTCCTTTAGAGATTGGTTTTAACCTGTTTATTAAGAAACAAGCCTCAGAAAGGACTCTTGGCCTTTCCCCTCTTTTCTGCCCAAGAAATTCAGACAGAAACCTGCTTCAGGAAGGAAATCTTAGAATGCTGCCTTAGCCTAATTTGAATTAAGTGTGGTAAATAAGAGGACATCAGGCAGGCACCTGTTGCCTAGATAACCCTGTGTCCCATTGTTTCCGAGTTGCCTAGCAACAAACAGTGTTCTTACCATGTGTGCTCTCCTCTCCATCAACTACTTGTAAATCACCTATCCTCACTTCTGAACTCTAATACCCCTTCACCAGCTTTCTCCTTTGTCCAAAAATGTCTTACATACCCTATGTTGCCTCATTGTCTTTGGAATTTTTATGCCTATGTGAATTCTCCATGCACATGTATTAAAAATTTGACTTTCTCCTGTTAATCTTTGTTAATTTGATTATAAGCCCAGTTAGAAAAAATAAGAAGGTAGGAAAAAAGTATTATATTTTTAGCCCCCACAGTTTAATGCTTTGTTGTTCTCTGGAAATTCTCAATTTTTGAACAAGGGACCCCACCTTTTCATTTTGTACTGGGCTCTGCAAATTATGTAACTGGTCCTGCCTTAGGGAAAGATTTGTGAAAGTTTTGCCGCTAAAAGTGAATGTAATCTCATTTTAGTGTTTTCTTGAGATTTAAACAGCTTTCAATTCTGGGGCAGGGGAGGGCAGTATTAAATTATACTTAAATTAGTTAAATTTATATTAGTTAAATATATTTATATATTTAACTTTTATTAGTTAAATATATTTATATATTTAACTTTTATTAGTTAAATATATTAAATTAGTTAAATTTATATTAGTTAAATATATTTATATATTTAACTTTTATCAGTTAAATATATTTATATATTAAATTAATTTGACTAAAACTCCAGACTGGGCTGGGCCTCAAGGTGATTCAGCTTTACCCAGATCCCATCGGGGAAGAGCAGCTTTCCCTTCCCTCTGTTCTGTCTGTAGGAGTCCTCTGCACCCCTCCCAGGCCAATTCATTTGCAAAATCCATGGGAAGTCTGCAGACAACCTCCAATGTGTGCTCACTCCATCAGCCTCTAAAGAAACCCAGTACAGCACTCTATCCTCCATTCCATTATTCCGGCAAAATGTTCCATGCTGAGAAAAAAGGCTCACGGTGTTTCTTGGGGGTGGGGGCTAAGATAAAGCAAGCAGTGTTCCTTGCAATGCTGTGTGGGACAAGGAGAACTTCTCCATAAGGAAATTCAAACTTGGGAGACAGTGAACTTCCGTTTTCAGGTGTGTTTTGCGCACAGCCACTTTCTTTTCCTGCCGCTTACATTCCAACAGAAAGCTCCCATGTAGACAGGACAGCGTACTGTGAGTTCAGCCCACTATCAAATGGTTTCAAGGGTCATTTTGATCTTGTCAGGATCTGCAGGCTTCCTTTCAGCAACCCTAAAAAGCCTGACAGGAACAATAAGTGGTCAATTCTGAAGCTCTTTATCAGAGTTATACCACGGGCGCAAACAGTGCTCTAAATACCAATGTCCAGTCCCTGTCTCCATTTACCAACCCCCCATTTTCAGATATCGTTGCCCCCCATCTCTGACCACCTTATCGTCTTCAGCTGATTTTGCCAACATGGTGTGTGATTTGTGGTCATTTCTCTATCTGCTTCATAGTACTTACACTATAAAGGACCCAATGTGATGTATACCTCGATCATGCATTGGCTTCTGACAGAGTGCCTGCATAGCTGTAATAGCTGTACTGAGCAGAAGCTGAGAAAAGTCACCCTTGCCACCCTCCATTTTTAGGGAGGCTGTGATAGGTTGGAGGATTACCCTATCCATCACTAGTCAGAAGTGATTACCTCTCACCCTTCTCTGCCTCCTCAATAAATGGCTCCAAATTCAATTCCAGGAGACACATTCAAAATAGGGGTGTCTACAGTATGAAAAGAGTTATAAATATTGTGTAATCTAAAGGAAATCATCAAACCCAATAGGTAGATTATATTAATAGGATATACCACACGTTGTAAAGGATCTAGACTTTAAAAAGTATTAACATTTCTTCTATAACAGATTATTCCTCTTATGGAAATTACAATTACTGTCATTTATTTTTGATACTGACAATGAAATTACGGACATTTTCTTTAGACATGGTATTTTAACTAAGTGAAATAAGGCAGCAAGTAGTTCCAAATCAATTTCAAAAGTGTGTTGCCTTAACTTTCTAGATTTGTATGGCTTTATGAACATTTTCTTGGGGCCTGGTTTAAATGTCCTAACTTTAAACCAGCTCTAGACTGAACCAGCTCTAGACTACCTGAAAAACCATCAAACACCCCTAATAATGAGGTCAATTTGACATGAAGAACTGGTAGTAAAGAGCACTTTATACAACAGTAAAAAACCTATACTCCCAGTATTATAGTGAAGCCCACAGATGTCCCATGAGAGTTGGGGAGGCACAGGAGATCCATGCAAGGTGGACTCTTCCCATTTGAACTGGACATTGGTGTGAGCCAGTGTTTCTAAGCTGTGTTTGGCAGAATGCTTGCTTCACAGAATCCTAATAGGAATGATGTTAAAAATAAATAAGAAGCGCTCTATGGTAAGATAAATTTCAGATTCTCTGAGCTGAACAAAGCCAAAGGGTTATCTTATTGTAGGAATTCTCAGTGGTTTAAATTTGCTAAACTAATTTGAAAATATCCGAGGGCAGAGGGAGAACATGGCACAGAACACTTCCCAAACTTTTCGGAACATGGAAAGTGTTTCTGAGAAACAGTTCAAGGCATTAGAGTTCTGGGTTCCCCTTAGGAAGACTCCTGTCTTGGTCCTGGGGGCATCATTGGAGGGGAAGTGTGGTGAGCAGGACAATGTGTGGCCCACAGGGTCATAGATCCTGTTGAAGCCTCAGTGGTCTAGGGCCCTCTGGACATCTGTGCTGGCACCTGAGGAACCATTACTTTCCCCTTTGCTCATGGTGCTCCTTCATGAAGTTCAGACAACAATCCACGGTGATTAGACAGGAGAACGCACAAGCTGCAGCTCCAAAATATCTGGTTTATTTGCTCATGTTCTTTGAAGTTCTGTTTTCCCTTGAGAAATCAGAAAACCAATGCCAAATGTCTATTTACACTGTGAAAAGAGTAGTTAAGACCCATGCATTTGTCCCCAAGTAACTCTGAATCTGCTGGGCTTTGAATGGGATAGTCCCCTGGGATCCAAGAATGCTGGAAACCTGCCTTGCCAATCACCTTCTCACTGCCCTCCCTCAGAGGTTCTCCTTGCTCCTCTGGAAATGTACAAGTCTATCTCAAGCCTAGGCTCCATGACATCTACCAACATCTCATTGGCCAAAGATAGTCACATGGCTAAGCTTGTACTACTAAGTATTAAGACTGCCCACTGAGCCATCATAGTAGATCACATGGCCAAGACCCACATCAGTGGATCAGGAAGTCTGCTCCTTCCTGGGAGTAATGGGGGTGGGTGTGAATATTTCTGATAAATAATCTAATCTACCACAGGGCTGTGAATGAATATGAGACTTGGAAGAATGACAGCCCAATTCCCTTGCAGCCTGCAAAAAAGCCAACACACACACACACACACACACACACACACACACACACACACCAGGGGATCTGATAGAACCCTAGGAAAATGAAGCCACAAGATCAACTCAATCCAAAGTTCTAGCCGACATCTGGACTTCCAGTAATGTTGGTCAAGTTTGATGTTATTCAAACCAGTTTGAGGTAGAATTTCTGTTACTTGTGGCTGAAACTCTCCCAATTCAGAACTTCCCTTGGAACATTTAAGAACAAGGGTCCAGAGATGTGAATAATCATAGCACCTTGGGAAAAAGCAATGCAAAGAGCCTAGATAGATCATTTTTCCTCCAAATGTTTTGTCTTTGGAAACTCAACCATCCTTTCCTCTTATCATCTGCTTACCTTGTGGCAGATGTATTCCTTCTTGATTTTGTGTAATTTGATTCATTCTCAGATGTTTGTTCATCTGACCTTCCAGTTGGTATGGTAACGGCCCAACTGAACTGTGGCATTTATTATTCACTGCAAGCTCTCGTCCAGTCAGTATGAATCAGGTATGCCTTCTTTCAAGCTGTCCAGGGGACTAAGTTATTAATAGGGAAAGGTAGCCCTGTACGCCTACAGGGTTGATGCTTGAAATTCTCCTCTTAAAACTCTACCACGCTCTTCTCACATTGATTTGAGGTGGTTCCTTCCTTTCTGTAGGGTTCTTGTTTCCTACCTGTGGCAGGCAACATGTTTCCACCCTTCACCACCGACGTCCTGTTACGTTAACAACAAGGCACAAATTAAGTGGGCAGTCAGTCAAAGGATTTGTAAGACTCACATCAAAAAAATACTTTGGGGAATTTTCATGCTTATGTGAATTTCCCAGACACTTGTATTAAAACTTTGATTTTCTTCCACCTAAGAAATATACTGAAAGAGCAAAGGGTAACATCTGAGAATAAGAATCATTCATTTAAAATAATACTTATAAAAGCTTACTGCATACTTACGACTCAACGAAGACATTCTTGATACCTTAGAGGGTAAAACATTGAATATTTTTTGTTGTGTCATGTTCTAATGGCTAATGTCACGGCTAATATTCATTGGCTACTTACTATGTGGTGGGCAGTGTATGGCGCCCACTGTTTACATTACCCATTCAGTCTTCACAATGATCCTAGGAAATAATTATTATCTTCATTTTAGGGAGAAAATGGTGAACTTTTTTGAGGTCTCACAGCTAGCATGTGGGGGCATTAGGATTTGAATTTGCACTTGTGAGTCCATTTTATTTACACTGTACAAAAGAGATATAGCACAGTGCTTGTGAGTGTAGACTTGCTTATGAGAATAGTAAAATCTGGCCCTGGCACCTACCTCTTATATGACTTTGGCCAAATTGCTTAATCTTTCTGTGCCTCGGTTTTCTCATTTGTAGAATGAGGATAATTCTGTTATTGACCTCAGAGTGTAGCTCTCAGAATTCAATGAGGTGACGTACGTCAGACGGCACAATGTGTGATGCATAATGAACTCTTCAAAAGATGGATATTTTTATTATGTAGTGAATGCCTGGTACACTGCTGTCCCTTAGAATGTTCTCTGATGATGGAGCGTTTCTATATCTGTATTGCCTAATGCTGTAGCCTCTAGCCCCATGTGGCGATTGAGAACTTAAAGTGTGGCTAATGCAACTGAGGAACTGAATCTTTCATTTCGTTGAATTTTAATTAATTACAATTTAAATGTAAATGGCCACATGGACCTAGTGGCTACCATATTCTGTGAGGTAGCCACTATCCATATCATATTGGACAGTGCAGGTGTTGTATGTGCCAGATACAGTATGTACAAAAAAGAATAAGATGTGATTCCCATTCATGGGAAGCTTATGGTTTAATGGAGGAACAGGCTGACAAGCAAATGCTTAGTAGACATGGCGGTACGTACAATACTACAGCTATAGACAGAATGCTACGGGAACTCACAGAACAAGGAGCTGATTATGCCTGGGGATCAGAGACAGCCTCTTAGAGGTAATGACAGTTGAACTAGGCTTTGAAGGCAGAATAAAGATACAATTCATCCATTCAACAGATATGTGTTAAGTGCCTTCTCTGGGTCCAGCACCAAGTTTGATAGAGTGTATATTGTCTAATGAGAGGTAAAGGTAAGCGTTCAGAGGAGACATCAGTTAGGCTGTTTGGGAAGGTCTGGTTAAGAAAAGCAGTATTTGAACTGTCCCTTGAATCACAGGTAGGGTAGGGATGATGCTGGGAGTTGAGGGAGGCACTCCAGGTAAGGAAAAGGGCACAGGTGACGAGGTGAAGGTAAACAGCGGAGCCAGCCATTAGAGCAGCCTAACCAAAGGAGAGAATACGGCATCAGGACAGCTATGGTGAGGTCCTGCTGGGGACGAGGATAGAGTGGGCAGGCTATGAAGCAGGCTTTGGATGGTGGTCAGTGGACTTTTACCTTTACACCACTGGAGATTTTGGAGCCACACGTTGTAAGTTGTATAAAGTAGTTTAGTAGATAGGCACAAGGTGCGTTTGAAAGACAGAGAGGCAGAAGGTTTATTTGGGAAGGCGCCCAGGCAGCCACTGTTCAGTTTAAAACATTTCCTGCTATCTGGCACAGGCATGCATGCGTCCATTCCCTCCCGTAGCCCCCTCTCCTTCCCCATACACCTAAGCGGGGACGGGGGCAGGCACCCGTCCGTTGGCTCTCTGATCCTGTGGTCTCTCCAGTGTCTGCTTCCCCCTACAGTGGGAATCAGGCACTGCTCCTGGACTCAGACATTCCGTGCCAGGGAGGGGACAATGGACGTCTGAGCGTCACTGTTGCAGGGCGGCAAGAGCAGCAGTGCAGGGGCAGTGTGTTCTGATCAGACTGTGGCAGCGTGACTGTGGCCGTGGATGTCAGGTCACCTTTGGCTCCTGCCTCCTGCAATTCTGATGGCCTTCCACTGAATCTCTTTTCTGTGAAGATCATCCGTCAGTTTCTATTGCTTACAGACAAGAGCCTTGGCTGATCCATTTGAAAAGAACTGGGAGTTGAAATGCTCGGTAGTATCCCCAACTCTGCCTTAACCTATCACCTCAGCAAAGTCCTCCACCCCCCGGGGACTCACTTTCCTGTTTCTCTAACAAGGGACCTGCACTAGTGATTTATAAAGAAGCTTTTGAGCAAACATTCAACCACACTCTAGACTTCGGGCCATGGCTTTATTTCAGTGCAGGACAGTGGAAACAGAAGGAAAGTGTGCCTGCAAGAAGTATTTTGCAAACACGTAAGACTGGGTGGCTGATTGCATAGAGAAGGCAAAGAAGTAGAATAAGTGAAAGATGGCTGTGAGCTTTAGAAGCTGAAAGAAAAGAATATTTGTTTTAAAATCACCCCAAAGTCACTTTTCTCATTCTGTTATTTTCTTCATTTGACCAAAGAATCAGGGTTTAAAAATACCCTCCATTCTTTGTTATCACCCTGTGAACGAGCTTTGCCCATAACAATTTAAAAATCCATCAGGAGTTCGTTAGTCATCAGAAGATTTGTAATTCACTGGTAACGGAAGCATTGCTGTCATCTGGACTCTAGAGTGGAAGGAAAGGGCATCTGGTGACAGACAACACAGTCAGGGCTTGGAACTGTGTCCTGAAGGATACAGAAAGCTATGGTCTAATCTGGATGGACCTATCTGATATTTTTCTGTTCCTCACACACACGAAAACCTTGGCTCAGCTGTTCTCACCTCTTGCAGGGACGTTTAGACGACTCTCTGGCAAGAAGGATCTAATCCATCCATCTGGCATGAGTTCATGCTGTTCACTGAGTAGATGTACTCGTATATTGATCCAGGCTGTGCACCAGGTACCAGCAGCGCAATGAAGAAAAGATGCAGTCCCCAGTCCCAAGGAACTCCCATCAGCTGGGCCTGGGGTATTGTCCCCAACTTTCCTCCTGGTCATTCATTTTACCTGTGGATACCCTGTGGGCCAATGCCTGAGAGCGGGGACTTTTTCTGTATTCTTCACATGCCCGCGTGTCCAGAGTGGGTGTTCAAATGTATTCACTGAAAACAACACTTTGCTTTGTTTGGAGTAAAAGCTTTATTGTGTAGTAGCTAAGAGGGTGGGCAATCAGTTATGCAGATTGGCTTCAAATCCCCCCTCCATATCTGGCTCTGGGACTTATTAAGAGGGTGACTGGGGCAAACTATTCAACTTGCATGGGTCTGAGTTTTCTCGTCTCTAAAACGGAGGATAGGTTAATAATAGCATCTGTTATTTGGAGTTTAAGCAATATGTTGCACTTGGCATATAGAATGGCCTCATGTACATGGCTGCTGTGTCGTTTCAATTATTAGAGAACATCAAGGGTTCAGTGTATACTTCAGAGCGACAGAGGAACAGCTGCTTGCCTGCCTCCTTTTTTTCCTCCTGTCTTTGTTTCTTCCTCTGTTATTTGCCAATCTCCCTTTCTTTCATTTTATTCTTTTCTCTCTCTATGTCTCTATGCCTGTCTCTCTCTCATTATCTCTCTCTTTCTCCCCTTCTTCTTTATCAGAATAAGGAAAAGTATTAGTGATAAATTATATTTGAATGCAAAAACTGTTGAGCAAACAGGCTCAGGGAAGTAAATCCAGACTATGTCCTCTTTCCTAAGAAGACAGACCTTCTTTTTCTTCTCCTAATGACGATGAGGCCCAAGCATCTCTTGTGCAGTTGGTTTATTCTGAATTCCCCACAGGTCCACTTGGGAACCAGGCACAAAAGCAGTGGAAAAAGAGCAAAACACACATACATTTTTTCTTTTTACAAATGGGCCAGGCTTAGGGCAGTGGTCACCTCCGCTCTACCCAGGGTGCCCAGGATCTGGTGCTGCTTATCTGAGCCGGGGCTACGGTAGTTTCAGCAAGACGAGGAAGTTGAGGCAGGACAAAAGTGAGGTTGGAAAGTTCTAGATATTCTATCACACTTTGTTTCTATTAGTTTCAGGTGCACAAAACAAAGTAATACTTAGACGTTTATCATTTATATCCCTGACACTGTGTCAACCTCCCGCCCCCCATCCACTACCCCTCTGACATCGCACCGAGCAATTACATTTCCACTGTCTCTATTCCTAATGCTGTACTCCGCTTCTTGTAAATACACACACACACACACACACACACACACACACACACACACACATACAAACTTGCAGTTGACATTCATTATTGTTCAGCTTCAGCTTCAGGTGTACATTGCAGTGATCAGGCATCTACATCATCCCTGAGGTGGTCTCCCTAATGTCTATCACACATTTTTGGTGGGGAAAAAAATTCATTCCTTGTGTTTCCTAATTTGCACCTACTTGGGGAACATCTAATTTACTTAATCATTTTATTCACATTTTCCTCCCATTACCCTGGTATAAATGTGTTGCCTTTAGCTTGTTGTCACTTTCCAGGAGTTTTCTCATTCAGTTTTAGTTTCCATACTTCAACCAGTGTGTGAGTGTGTGTGTGTCATATACACATATGTATAACAGAGCACCAAAATCTTCTTTTGTGAAGCACTGAGCATTGTCATCACCATGTCAGCCCAGTGTCAAAATGACTCCAGGGAGAAAGATGGAAATTGACTGGCTCCATCAAAGAGCACTAGAAGCATACATTAAAAGTTCCCATTATTAATCTCTTTGTAAAATAGTTCTTCTTCAAGAAGTTGTGCATTGCAAAGTACAATATAACATTCATATCAAGTGATATAGGGATTGCTTTAAGCAAAACTTTTTGTACTCTGTATAATGAATACTGCAATGAAAATACATATTCATTTCGTGATCACAAATCATAGCAATTTAAGCCATCTTCTCCCTAGTGCTAGTGTTTGGAAGAAAAAAATGTATGTGAGCCGCTCCTTGTTGAACAGAGGTACATCCTCCAGGAGGAAGCCTCTGCATGCCATGTTGCTTGGAGCTCCTTTGTCTCCGAGGCTTTCCCATAAGGGCTCTGGGGGTGGTGGTGAGGCCGTCATTTGAAACACAATCAAAGAAGCACTGCTGTGATCACAGCACAGTAGGAAATTAGTCTAGTTTTAAAATGTGAGTTTGTCTGAATTCTCTGGAAAAATGTTACCCTGAATACATCATTTCAGCCCTGAGTTGAAAAGATAAAAATATCCAAACCATCCAAGTTGTTTTGATTTTCTTAAGTGAGAAAGCTCATTTTTTGAGTATTGTTGAAACACTATTTAAAGGACACGATGGTGAGTATCTTCCCAGGTCACTGCAGGATTAGGGGAACAGTGAGGCATCCTGAATCTTTTCCTTTTTAACAAGGGAGTGAATAAATGCCTGTGACCTCTGTCTGTGACCACTGCGCCTAGTGGTTGTAACCGCAGAGGATTTGGACCACCCTAGAGTCTTCACTGCTGTTAACATGACAGGTGTTTAACGTATGTCTTCCTGATCACCAGAGGTTCCCATTCGCTTGATGTCCTCAGAGTCTGTGCACTTTTTCTCTCTTCCCAGATCTGAGAGGGACTCTGCTAATCACATGACACACATTTGCTCAGTTGCTGCTCTCCTGAGCTTCAGCACAGAGCCTGGTACCTGGTTGGTGCTCATAAATATGTGCTAAATGTGTGAATGAGCAGCCTATGGGTTAGGACTATCTCTTGTTTGCTTTACAGAGGAGAGGGCAGGCTCACAAGGCTATGTCACGTCTAGGGAGCCTGTTTGGTTCTAGAGCCCTGGCTTCCATATCCTCCCTGATGCTGCCTCAGACGGATTCTCTCATCTGACTCTCACATGTTCTGGAAGTGGTTTTCAAGATGAGCTCAGAGTGCAGAGATTTTGAGGTGATTTAGAACACATTGAATTTCAGATCCGCTGTTGTCCCATTAGTATTGGCAGCTTAGGAGCTATGAGCTGTCCAACACTCGGAGTTGAAGTTCAATCTGAGAAGTAAGATTTCTGAGAGGCAGAATGCCAGAATACCTGTTTGCACAGGATGGTGAGGTTGTTTTCTCTCCAGGGAACCTAACCGGTTGAACGAGGTGTGAACTGGTCTCCTTGTCCCAATTTGTCCCCAAACTGCCTCCAGAGTTATTTCTAAATGTGGCTCTTTGCCTATAAGTGACTTTCTGCTGTCCACACTGTAAACTCCAAATTCTAAAGCATGAACTGGCGCGAACCACGTGGTCAGCTTTTCTACATCCATCTCATTCCTCTCCCTTCGTATAGCAGCCCCATGGTTTACGAAGACTGGCCGTTCAGTTTCAAAGGTGGCCATGATGGTCTAAGCCAAAAGGATAACCCATGCCTATTGTCACAGTGATTGGCTGAGATGTCCCAGACCTAATTCAGTCGTCCCACGTCTTTCTTTAGCCACAGAGATTGATTCAGGGGTGACTTGGTCGTCATGAAGCCCAGGAGTCTTGTTGAATAGTCTCAGGAACAAACTTTATTTCTTCCCTGGATGTTGCTCGGGAAGCATGTAACCTTGGTCGTTGGCAGCCACTGTGTGACTATGAGGGGAATCCAGTATTAGGGTGAAGGAGGTACTACCAAAGAGAAATGAGTAGAAATGTAAAGAAACCAGCTCTATGATTGAGTCATGGGTCAAACCAATGTTAAACCCGACCATCCAGGTATGTTTTCAAAAGCCATCGACTTACCTATGCCAAAAAATCCCCATAAACCATCTTTATTTTGAGGCCAGTTCAAGTTGGGTTTTCTGTAATTAGCAGCTAAAAGCCTTCTAATTAATATGCTGCTTATAAAGTAGTCCCAGGATTCCTTTCTAGACTTACCTCTGCCATTTCTTGCATGTACCAGTGGTTTAGCCTTAAAATATTACTATTCATTCTCTGTTGATTTTCACATTTGACTCCCTTTGTCCTCACCTTTCTATCACCCTCTCTGTGCTGTAAACCCCTACTCATCCAAAATCCAATCAGTATCATCTCCTCTGAAGTTCTGCATGCCCATTTTGGTCCATTCCAGAAAGAATGACCGGCTCCCTTCTTAGTGTTCCTCAGGCATTGCTTCCATAGCTATATTAGAGCCATTTGAACACATTTACCAATGTTCATTTAGCAGCTAATATGGATTGCTCTGCCAGGCAATATAATTTGTAAGTTATTATCTTATTTAACCTTTATAGTTGTCTTATGATACTATATTAATATCATCATTTTAAATATAAAGAAACAATTTAGAGAGATAAATTTTTCTAGGTGTCCACAGATCATAAGAAGGGGGAGCTGGGACTTACGTCATCTAATGCCAGAATCTGGGTTCTCAACTTCCATGCTAGTGAGTTCTTCGAAGCCAAACATCATCTTTTATTCATGGGTTTCTGAATGTTCCAGGCACTCAGGAAATGCTAGCAGGATAAGTGAGCCAGTGGATGGATGGATGGATCCTTTTAGGCCCTTCACGTTACAGATGAGGAAACCAGGACTGACATCATGTAAACAACATGTGTGATGGGCTAAAGTATAGATGATCATTGGACTTCCTTTACAACATCTTGCCACCTTTGGAAGAAAACTGTATTTCTCTCTAAAAGAAACTCCCCAAAGCAAGAGGATAAAAATAAAATCCCAATATTCCTGGACTTCTCTCTTACTATGGAATCAATTTAGTTGAGTCTTCAATGAAGCAGACGTCCACGTCCCCGACTCCAGAATCCAGGTTGTTATCTTCTTTTTGTGAACTCGCTTTAAATGGTTACTGATGCCGAAACTAATTTGGGGTGAAAAAAGACCAAATCACATTCGAGTTCTGACCTAGGAGATCTATTTATAAGTACTTAGACATCAGGTTTGGAAAGAAGAAGGGGGGAAGATTTGAGTACAAAATTCTAAAGAACATTGTTAAGAAATAGAATCACACGTCATCCTAATTAGCCAACAGTGGAGTAAAAATTCTGCACTTCTGTCATGTTGCCACCATGCAAGAGCAAACTGCAACATTAGTCTGATTACATAAATCTATGAGATGAAAGGAACAACTTCTATAATCATTCAGCTAATATTCCTATTCAGATTGCTGTGTAATATCTTTATTTAGTCTTTATTTAAGTATTTATTAAAGCAATTAACTTTTCAAACCCCTCAAACCTACCTGTATTTTAATAACTTGAATGGCACTTTCAATTTTTTTTCTCTAATTTCTTTAAATGGGTGTCCTCATCAAATGCCCTTCTTCCACAAGCCTTTCAACCTGTGTACGTTTACTGTCTGCTCTCAACACTTGCCAGTGCCATCAGCATCAGGGAGAGAAAGAGCAGCACAACGTCCTCTGGAAGGAAGTGATTCTCTAGTGGATGACTCACACCCCGAGTAATGATAATTCATCATCATCATCATCATCATCATCATCATCATCATCATCATCGCGGCTACCATCTATTGACTATCGACTTGGTTCCAGCATTGCACTTACAAAGCAGTTTCTATTAGTCATCTCCAAGCCTCCCGGACAGCATGTGAGATGCCCTGCTCACACCTCCTTCTAAGGAGACCTGTGCACTATCAGCACACTGCCCACAGGGCCATGTTGGAGGTCCCAGGACCCTGCTTCACCCTTTCCTGCTACCTGCCACGGTTGATCAAAACAGGGCTGTGAGGCTGACCGAAGGACAACTAATTCATGGAATGGCCAGACCTGTGTGGCCTAATTAAAAATATTGACTTGGCCAATTACAATCTCTTGAGAAAAGCACAGAAAAGCTCTGACTGTTTTCAGTGGGAACTGAAGCAGAAGGGACAGAATATGGAAGTGAGTCTCTTTGCCTGGGGTCCATGAACCCATTTGGATTATATGTAAAGTTTTGAGTATGAAATGCTTCACTAATTTGAGGTACAAGTGACAGCTCATCTATTTACTGATTAATTGCTGTGTTACTCATTAACTGACGTTTCAGTATCACCCTCTATGGTTCCCTCATCTTGAGTAATCCAAGAGCCCCAAGGTTCCCCAGTCCTAAGGGATTCTGTCCAGTTCTCACACCCAAGCCAAGACTCCGGGAACTGCTCAGTCCACTGCAGCTGATGCTCCCTGCTGCCATGCAGGTCCCCACCAGCAGCAGATGCCATCACTGTCTCACTGTGAACACACCTGTGTAGTGCCCAGAGGGGGGACCTGAGCAGTGTCTTAGAGCCAGGCTCACACTCTCAGAGTTCTGAGGCCACTATAGGGCTGTGTCAGTGTCCTGTCTTCATGTTTTCCAGGGGACACATAACGCGGATCAGGCCCTCAGAATACAAAGCATCCTCTTCTACCCCTTTAGTCCCCACCACAGTGGTACATGTCCTGCACCTACCCTTTTCGGTGAAGCTAAGTGATAACAGGGTCTTCTCTCTCCCACTCTTCTTTTTCTAAGACAGGCTGAGCTTCATGAATCTAAGGTTGGTTTCTGACACCTCTCCGACTGACATAGGTAGAAAAGAGTGAAAAACCAACCACAGGTTTTAATATTGAGCTGAGCATTTCACTAACTGCATTTATCTGAGAAGAGGGTCTCTAGCTCTGATCAGATCTGCAGTGGTAGTTATGGTTCAGTAATAGGTATGCCATGTTTCACCGAAAATAAGACCAAGCCAGACACTCAGCTCTAATGTGTCTTTTGGAGCAACAATTAATATAAGACCCGGTCTTATTTTACTATAAGACCCGGTATAATATAATATAATATAATATAATATAATATAATATAATATAATATAATGTAATGTAATGTAATGTAATGTAATGTAATGTAATGTAATATAGTATAATGTAATACTTGGTCTTATATTAATTTTTGCTCCAAAAGACGTGTTAAAGCTAATTGTCCGGCTAGGTAGGAGTTAGGATGAGAGAGAAAGAGAGAGAGAGAGAGAAAGAGAGAGAGAGGAAGCACCATTCTAGAGAGAGGGTCCAGAGCACCCTGGGGGCCCTCTTGGCACCTGCTGTCAGTGAGAGCAGCTGGCCTCTTGTGTGGGACAATGTGAAGGATGCCGGGAGTGTGACTGTGTCAATGGTCCTGCTCAGGAGGCCACACCACACCACATGGATGCCTGTCCACATAACGTTGAGTGAATAAAAACGATAACATTCTATTCATAGGAAGTTCAGAACAGGCCGAACTACTTACAGTAACATAGGTCAAAACTGTTGTTATGGTGGGGGGCTATCAACTGGGCAGGGACAGAGGAGGTGCTGGGCAAACTCTATTTCAGGCGTTGGCCTATTTTTTCTTAAAGACCAGCTAGAAAGAGTTTAGGCTTTGAAGCCCCAGGGCCACCTTGGCAACTAATTAAACAGCCATGGACACGATGCAAACGATGTTCTGATAAAACTCTTTTTACAAGAACAGTGGCAGAGGGGTTTGGTCCACAGGCCTGAGTGTGCTGACCCCTGATCTCTACCTTGATGTGAGTGGTAGTTACATTTCTGTGTGTAAAAATTCACTGAGCTGTACACTTATGATTTAGGTTCTTTATTGTGTGTCAGTTATTGCTCAGTCAAAAAGACGAAAGAGAGAGAGAGAGAGAGAGAGAGAGAGAGAGAGAGAGAGAGAGAGAGAGAGAGAAAGGAAGGAAGGAAAGAAGGAAGGAAGGAAGGAAAGAAGGAAGGAAGCAAGGAAGGAAGATTAGGCCAAAAACAAACAAAAAAAGTAAAAAGCTTCATGTTCTCCAGGTAAATGGGTTCTGGAATGAACCAGAATCTGCAATCCAGAACACATCAGAGCTCGTGCACCTGGGTGTTGTGAGGTTCTTCACATCAATCCCATCATCCTCCCTTGGCCTGAGCCAGCTGGAGTGGGCCTCTGTTCTTTGCTACCAAGAAGCCTTCCCAGAGCACCCATCACCACGCTGTGGGTCAGGTATAACCACACCCATTGAGCTGATGAGACAGGCTCCTGGAGGTTGAACAACCTGTGCAGGATCTCACAACTCACATGCAGACCTACTTGGCCCCACACCTCAGTCCTTGCGTGTGCCTTTAAAACTCTCTGGAAAGAGGCCTCTCCCCCCCTGGGTGGTTAGAAGACAGGCACATTTCCTAGGACTCATTCAGCCTCACCTCTGAGTTTGCTCATTGCTGTCTGCCCTTTGCGTTCTTATGCTCCAGCTCATCAGCAATTGTTTGTTCTTAGTGCTAAATTTGACAGGAGATGGAGAAAAACACACGGCTAAGGTCAGAGAGCAGCAAACTCTCTCCTCCATTAAATCTATATTGTCTGTAAACAGCATCTGATAAAAAAAAAAAATCACCTGACTGTTTCCTGTGAGCAGCAGGCCAGCAGCCAGCGGCCGAGGATCATCTGTGAACTCTCGCCTCCTCTGTCTGTAAGTCTTTGCCTCTCCGCACCCAATCTCACCAGCCCCACAGCGAGGACACATGAGAGAAAAGGAATTCTCCATTAGCTATAACCCGTGGAGTTTTCCTAAAGTTATCAATTAGGCAAAGTGAACGACGAAGAGAAACTATTTTTTCTGGGTACTTTAGGTCTCAAGAACTCCAACTATTTGATTCAGAAGCAGTGACTTTATTATTTTGTTTTTGTGTTAAATTGTTGCTACAATTTAGAGGGCTCAACCTGTGTCAGGAAATGTATTTTGTACCTTTGTATTTTACAGTTGAGCTATGAGATAGATCCTCAAGTGGCAGGAAGGGTGCTTGAGATCACCGGGGTCTCTCTGGTCATACTCAGCCAGGAAAGAGTGAGCTCTGCAGATTATAAACTTCCCCAGGCAGGACTCTTGGATCCTTGCCTCACCGCATGGATGTTAGTTTCCAATTATCACAAACTTAGTGGTTTAAAAGAACCTAAATTTATTTTCTTACAGTCTTCGAGTACAACATGGATCTCACTGGACAGGGCTAAAGTCCAAAAGCTGGCAGGGCTACATTCCTTTCTAGAAGCTCTGGGGGAGACTGTTTCTTATGCTTTCCACCTTCCAGAGGCAACCTGCATTCCTTGGCTTGTGACTCCTTCCTCCATCTTTAGAGTCAGAAAGGTTGTATCTTTCTGTGCTTTTCTCCCATGGTGATATCTTCCTCTGACTGACTCTCCTGCCTCACTCTTCCATGTTTAAGAATGCAGTGATCACCTGTGGCCCTACTGGGTAATGCAGGAAAATCAGGTGTGGGGACTGTGGGGACAGAATCTCAGAGAGCAGTTTCCAGGCTCTCGGCCTCATGTGGAAAGGTGCTGGCTCAGGTAGTAGATGGCCATCAACTACTGATTGGATGGCCATTAGCTGTGACTAGCTGGCCATCGGCTGTTACCGGTTTGCCATTAGCCACTGATATAACTGCTGTGGCTGAGCTAGCAAGGCGGTGGTGTAGTAGTGGCGTGGTGGAGTGTGGATTGTGGATTGCAGAGAGGCGGATTGCAGCCAGCAAGTGAGGTTGGTTGGAGAGACAAGTGGACTATGGGTTACAGATCGTGTGGCTCCTGCCTCCTGTGTCTCCAGCCCAGGCACCAGCGAGACTATAGTGGTGTGACTCCCCTGCCTATGGCTCCGTGGGTGTTCCTTTTTGGCCTCCCCGTGTCCTGCGTTCTTATACGTGGACCAGAGACCCTGCGTGACACCCCGCATGGCATCAGGTCAACCAGTTCATGACTTCCATCTGCAACCTAATTCCCTTTGCCACGTAGCCCAACATAGTCACAGGTTACACGGATCAGGTTGAGGATATCTTTGGAGGCTCCTATTCTATCTCTCATCTCCCACATCCCTAGTCCCCAGGAGTAGATGCCAGGCCTGTGCATGACACACTCATTTTCCCGTGAGGGCACACGGTCATGAATTTTCTTCCTATTTCAGAATCAAGATTGACTAAGACATATACTTATTACCATTCAAAGAATAAAACAAAGGCGCTGGTTAAGGGGTTCAGCATCACTGTATTGCCTTCATTAGAGCAAGCCTACTTGCTCTACTTGTGCTCATGCTTTTACCAACTACAAATAGTCCCCAAAATACTTACGAAATTGTTCAAATCCTACATCTAAATGTATAGTTCACTAAAGATGAATGTGCAAAGCACAGATGAAAGATTAAAAATACTTACCAAGAGCAATTAATATAGTGCAATCTGTGCAGATAACAAGTTAGATTACTTGCTATTTTCTCTGATGACTTTGGGGTATTTTCTAACAACCTATTGGTGTACAGAGCTATAGACAGTTCTCTCTCTAGTCCAGGAGACATTCTATCGCAGTTCAGATTTGAGATGGGTGATTTACACAATAAAACCAGTAAGTAAACAAATAGGTCACCATGTGTGAACACCTGCAGCATACCGAGTAAGTCAGTGAAGTGATTAATAGTAAGACTTTAAAATCGAACTGCCCAGGTTCAAACTTGAATAACCTGTGCAGGATCACACAACTCACGCTCTTCTTCTTACCAGCTTGTGTGCCTTAAGGAAGTTTACTCACCTCTCTGTGCTTCACTTTTATCCTCTGTAAAATGAAGACAATAATAGTGGGGACAGAGCCAGGAGTGCAGTTTCCAGGCTCTTCCCCTCACGTGGAAAAGTGCTCACTCATGTAGTAACTGGCCATCAGCTGTGGCTAGTTGGCTGTCAGCTGTAACCAGTGAGCCATTGGCCACTAATATAACTGCCATGGCTACGCTAGCAGGAAATGGGGGCTAGCAAGAAGATGGTGGCTGAGCTAGCAAGTGCGGATTGCAGTTAGCAGATTGGACTGCAGCCAGCAAGAGAGGTTGGTTGGCAGAAAAGCGGACGGCAGCTTGCAGATTGTGTGGATCCTGCTTCCTGTGTCTCTAACCCAGCCACCAGTGAGATTATAGTGGTGTGACTCCCCTATCTGTGGCTCCTTGGGTGTTCCTTTTTGGCCTAACTATGTCCTGCGTTCTTATATGGGGAATGAGACCAGAGACCCTGCGTGACACCCTGCATGACAGTACCTATCTCACAGGGTTATTGTAAAAGTGAACTTAATACATGTAAGATGCTTACAATGATATTTGACCCATAGTAATTGCTTAGTGAATGGCAAATCTTACCAGTGTCATTGTCATTGACATTATCACTATGTGACACTGGACTGCTCATTTGGTTCTACCCCCTGCCCTCTATGAGCTTAGCATCTATAGCAGGGAACAGATAGATAAATGGATAGGAAGGAAATAGGCAAGGGAGGAGAAGGAGGGCCATAAGAATGAGGAGTAGGGAAGGCTTCTTAGAAGCAGCAGCATTTATGGTGAGACTTGAAGGACACAATGAACTTCATCTGAGTAGCTGGAGCTGGAGGTAGAGGTGCGCATGTTGCAGGAATGGGGCACAAGGTATGGAGGCCAACTGAGTGCTGTATGTGGGTTCCTGCAGCGCGTACCAGTGTTGCTAGTTAGGGCCACGTGGTCCTAGGGGAGCCGCTGTAGTGGCAGCTGCCTCTTCTGATTCTTTGTTCCTCATCTGGTTCCTCATATTTCCCCCTTGTTCTCTCCCTTTTCCTGTTCTGAAGTCTTGGTCCCAACAGCACTCTCAGGTGGGACAGGACGATGACCTCCGGTTTAGATCCAGTGCCATGGGTCGGGGGGAGAGTACATGGGCCAGGGGTATCACCGTCCTGCTCTGGGGACTCTGATTCCAGGTCATTAACGAGGAAGGCACCAGCCTCATCTCTCTTTGCCATGCTGTTTGCAGTGTGGTAGACCCGAGCCCTCAGTCACGTCGAGGCGGTGCTGGTCTCTCTCCAATGCTACCACAGTCCTGGAGCCACTTGTCCCAGGATGTTACTAAGAATTAATTTCGTGAGTCCTGGGAACTGGGGCTTCCGCTGATAAGTGGAGGGAGTGTGAGAGAGTTACAGGGGCGTTACCGATGGTATAGCCTTTCTCTAGTCTTCCTGAGGAAGACCCCAGTCTAGCTGCTTTTATGTTTCTGCCCCAGGTTTTCTCCGGCTTTGGCCACTTACGTGGGTAGGGGCTGTCTGGAGTGCTGGAAGCAGATGAGCTGGAATCTCATTCCTGCCAATTGCATAAATGGAACCGATCTCAGCAAGTTATGCAAACCCGCAGCGCCACCCTCTTCTCACGCAGAAAATAGGATGATAGTACTGCGCTCTGTCTCTCAGAGGCCTATTGTGAGGGTCACATGGGATGAGTTTAGAGCCCTGAGGCCAGTGCCCAGCCAGCGGTGCTGGAGTTGTGGTCTTCGGGGTGTGTGAGTACCAGGTACGTGGCATCTGCCCTTCCTTCTTCCCTTCCCTTCCTTCTTCACTAGCGGAAGCCTCTCAGCTGATCGGGGTCTCACTTTTCTGTTTTCTGATTAGCCTGCAGCTGTCTGATCTTTGCCCGGGACAATCTTGCTGGTAGAGCAATTGGAAAACCACTAAGCAGTGAGCATAGCCGTACAGACACAGGACTTTGAGCCAAAAAAAATCTCTATGACTGGTCAGGCAGTTACCCTGCTCCTTCTCCTCTTTAAATGAGCCTGGGACCTGACTCACAGGTTTTTTGTGAAGATTGAGGTATAGTGGTGTGAAAGTTCTGTGAACACTCGGTTACTGTTCTTATCGTGAATAACTACTGGCTGGTGTCCAGATGTTGCAGAGGAAATGGTATGTCGCTGCTGCTTCACGCCCTGGAAGGCAGCTGTGACTGAAGCGACTCTGGGAAATCAGCATCCTCAGGTGCTCTAGACCTGAGCTCTCCACTAGACAGCCACGTGTGGCTACAGGAAATTAAGTTCAAATTGTACTTCTCTAGCCACACTAGTTACTTTTCAATGGCTCCGAGCTGTATGAGGCTGGTGGCTGCTGTATTGTTTACTGCAAATATGGAACATTTCTATCATCGCAGAAAGTTCTATTGGACAGCACTGGACTAAAGTATGAGTCCCTGTCCCATCTCCTTGAAGTGTTCCAGGAAGCTCAAAAGTGAACTTTGGAGGTGTCACAGAGCCCACATAGCATTTGTTTTAGGTTAATTCATCCCAAATATACCTTTTGGATATACTATAAAGAGATAGAAATACACACTTTTGCTATGAAAATAATTATTAGAATTACAGAGACTGTTGTCTTAGCAGGATACACATTCATTCTTACAGACATGCCCTTTTGGGGACACTCCTCAGGAATTTGTCATGGGGAGATTGTCATAGAAAATTATTAGATTTAAAGCAGAAATCATCCAGAAACCAAGAGGTAGCTTTTTTGGGGGATAAAAGAATGCAGTCAACTAGCATCCGAGAAGCCGAGACAGGGGAGATGGTAATTGGCCCGCTCTTAGAGAAGTTAGCGAAAGATAACAGGTTTGCTGCTGCCGGTCTGCATAACTCCAGGACCCGGAGAGGACCTGGGCAAGTAATGTGTGTCATCACGGTTTCCTTCGGGAGGAAAGGGCAGGCCTCCAGTCAGACACAATGACCACTATTACGGGCCCTGGTACAATGTGTCTGAAATAGCCCCTGGCTAGTGTGCTTCCCGCCTCTGCTGGAATTACCTTCTGCAGGGAGGTGAGGATGAGGAGTGGCATGAAACCACCGTGGCTCAGTGCAATTTCCCATTAGCAGGATTCTGGGGGCCATAACCATGAGTCCAGTTTATATTTGTTTTTAAAAAGTTATTAATTTATTGCCCTAGTTTGTGTTAGTAGTATAGATTGTAATGAAGAAAATGGACATTGACAGTCTTCTATAATGTAAGGACAAGAATATGGACCCCAGAACATTGTTACAAGAATTAATTGATGGATTTATGATAAGCTCAGGCATGGAGTATGGCACACACGAAACACTTGTAAAATATTAGCTTGAATAATAAACATTATGAAATGTATTAGTAGCAAATATTAATATTTCCTAACAATTTTCATAAATTTAGTAATATTAATAATGCTGTTAAAATATTATTAGCATTTTTAAAAATTCACTCCACAAATCTTTATTGAGCACCCTCTTGGTGTCAGACTCTGTTCTAAGCCCTGGAGCAACCGTGGTGCCCTTGACCTCAGGGAACTTGTACTGGAGTGAGGGGAGAATGCCTAGGAAGATAATTACAGATAGTGACACATGCCAGTAAGAGTGACTAATGGAGGAGAGAGACATTGAAGGCTGTTTCCTTAGGGTGGCCGGGAAAGGCTCATCTGAGGAGGAGACACGCGTCCCTGTACCCCTCTGCGACGAGAAGGAGCTATGCGGTGCTTTGAGGTGATATCAATTAGAATGTTTCAGACAACAAGTAGAAGATCGGTTCGAATAGTTGATTGATATAATAAAAATATTTATTGTCTCACGTAAAAAGAAGTCCTGAGGTAGGAAGGCTGGCGAACTCAGGGCTTCACCACAGCACAAGGACCCAGGTTCTTCCACTGCTGGTTGTCAGGTTGGTCCTCAGACTAGCTCCCCTGATGGCTGCCAGTTCCAAGCATCACATCTGAAACAACGCGCAAAGGAAGAAGACGGCACATTTCCTCTTGCATTCATTGATCAGAACCAGGCCTAACCCTCACCCTTAAAATTATTCACCAGCAAGGGAACAGACTCACTCTGACTGGTGAACTTTTTCTGTAAAGAGTTAGGAAATATTTTAAACTTGTGGGTAAAGAGGCAAAACGAAGGATATTATGTAGGTACTTATATTACAGGAGAGAAAATTAATTTCCATAAAATTTTTATGGATTGATGAAATTCAAAATAGAATAATAATTAAATATAATGTTTTAAATACAGGTTGACTAATGAGAAGAGTGGATCTTTTTGGGGGATAACATTTTGCTTAATTGAGGGTGATCAGCAGTGTTCTCTATCATCAGAATAGATTGTTCAACTGTTAATGCTGATCTGTAATGAGATTTTGCACAGTTCATCTTTAAAAATGACTTCACAAAAGAGGTGACACATTCGGCTTTGAAATGCTGCCACACTCTAACTTTGTCGTTTGTACTGTGCCACCACTCAGTTTTGTAGTTGCAGTGTAAAAGCAGCCATAGACAAAATATAAATGAATGGGCATATAACTGTGTTCCAGTAAAACTTTATTTAGTCACTAAAATGTGCAGTTCATGTAATTTTCATGTGTAACAAAGGATTATTCTTTTTTTTTTCTTTTTTGATTATTTAAAAATGTAAAAAGCATTCTTAGCTTGTGGGCTGTACAAAAAAAAGGCAGTGTGCCAAATTTGGCCCAAAGGCTCTAGCTTTCTAACTTGCTCTAGATGCTGAGGATTTCTTGAGTCATGCAGAGAAGGGACTCCGCCGGCAGGGATCAAGGTGAAAACAACACTTAGGTAGGGGTCCAACAGTGTCTACTTCCACGAAGAGCTTTCCAGGCTGAGGGAACAGTAAGTGCAAATATCCTGCGGCAGAGATAAGCGTGGCATTGAAGTTCCTCATCCAGGAGCATAGCAGAGGAGGACAGGAGAGGCCCAGGATGAGGGTAGGAAGGGGGAGACGACTTCTAGAATGGTAGTGTGAGACCTTCTTCCCAGCAAAACAACTCTAATTGGTGGACGTTACTTTAAAAAAACAAAACCCAACCATTTAAACTTTCTGAAAATTTTCCTAAGGACACACAACAAGTAAAGAAATACTTATTTAAGAAAATATATTAAACCTTGGTAAGAACAGTGAGAGTTTATGGCTCTTGAGTCAGGACTCATTCTCTCCTTCCCCTCTGTCACACCTCAATGTTACAGAGGCTAAGCTTCAGGTGAGTGTTGCCATGATGTTGAAGCTCCCTTCTTCCACCCAGCCCCCACTCAGAGGGCAGAGGCACTACCCCAGGTACGGCAGGCTGAGGATGTGGAGGCCCGATTGCCTGCACCCAGTTTGCTCAGAGGCGAGGCAAACTGGGAAGATCAGAGTACCCACCCTAATCCAGCACACTGCTCCCAGAGCAGGAGTGTGACTCTGAGAGAAGCACACCACTGTCCATGACACCAGCTCTGGGGAAGGGACGCAGAGATTTTTGTCCAAGAGGGAGACAGCCCTAAGAGAGCTCCAGGATGGCTTTAACCAAAGACAGATAATAATGTATGTGGACGTGGAGAAATCAGAACCCTCTCATACTGCTGGTGGGACTGTAAAAGGATGCAGCCACCTTGGGAGACAGTTCTTATCACTTTCTTGAGGACAAAAACTTTTCATTTTGATGAAACACGAATTATTTATGCATATGCATATTGGAAGTCTCGGAGGTAAAGAGAGAAAAGGAGGCAGGAAGAATGTATGACGAAATGATGACTGAAATTTTCCCCAAATTGATGAAAAGGTTAAACGCTGAATTACCATATAACCCAGCAAAGTCACTCGTAGGTACAAATCCAAGAAAATATCCACACAAAAATGTATTCACAAATGTTCACAGAAGTATTATTCATAATACCAAGAAGTAGAAAGAACCCAAATGTCATCACCTGAGAAATGGATAAATTAAATGTGGTATATCCCTCTGATGGAATATTATTCCCCCATGAAAAAGAATGGTGCATTGATACCTACTGCAACATTGCTGAACTGTGAAAACATGATGCCGAATGAAAGTAAGCGGTCACCCAAGAACATGTATGATTCATTTATATGAAATACCCACAATAGGCAAATCTGTAAAGACAGAAAGAAGGTCAGTGGTTATCAGGGGTGTGAAATTGGGAAAAATGATGAGTGACCCAATAGATGCAGGGTTATTTTCAGCACGACAGAGATGTTACACAATTGATTGTGATGGTGGTTTCATAACTTTGTGAACATATTAAAAACCATTGAGTTGTGTGCTTTAAATGGATGCATTGGATGGAATATGAATTATATCTCAATAAGGCTGTGGTAAGGGGAAAAAAAAGGGTGAGACTAGAGAGGGGAAGGGCCAGGGAAGGGCCACGCAGATCCTGCAGTGTCTTTCAGGCTTCACAGAGAGTTTGGCTTTATTTCAGGCAAATGGGAAAACATCAGAGGTTTCAGAGCAGGAAAGTGATATAAACTGATTTACATTCTAAAGATATTGTGTATTACTCCTTGCTCGTATTAAGAATATTATTTCCAATGTTACTATTCTCTTGACTCTGCTGTTTGTGTGGACTGAATTCATTAAATGCCTGCTCTGTAACCTCCAGGCCACTGGTGCCCATCGAGCACTCACCAGCTGAGGTGCAGGGCCAAGTGTAGCTATAAGAAGATTCTGACCGTGTCAGCCAGGACCTCATCCCGCTTGCTGTGGTGGTGGGCCCAGAATGGCTGCGCCATTTGCTCAGCCTCAGTGCAGTCTTAGGAGCAATGCACAGAAATTCACATAGTGGGGGAATGCATCTAGGGCCCTAGCCAGCCTGACGTCTGCCATCTGCCTTTTTGTCTAACCCTGATCATGGCAGAGAAAACCTCATGCTTCACCTGAACCACTCCCAAAGTCAGGTTACCTTAACTGAACAGTGTTTCCTCCAAAAATCTCCTGTGAATATGTCCTCAAAGCCCCCTGGGTCCTCAATTGTGAAGGTTAGTGATCCTCCAAATGAATACTTCTAAAGGAACAAACTCGTGTGTGTGTGTGTGTGTGTGTGTGTGTGTGTGAGTGTGTATGAGTGTGTGTGTGTGTGTGTGTGTGTGTGTGAGACAGAGACAGAGAGAGAGAGAGAGAGAGAGAGAGAGAGAGAGAGAGAGAGAGAGAGAGAGAACAGTCTCAAACCGCTTGTACATGTGAGGTCTGGCAGCTACAAGCAAGCAAGGAAGGAAACATCTCATTTTGCAGTTAACTTGTCTCATTACATCATTTGTTGGCAGAGTTGGATGACATTAGTTCTGGGAACTGGCCATATGTTTCTGAAAAGATAAGGACTCTTCCTCCAGATATATTGATGGCAATGAGATCATGACATGAGAAGCCGGAGTTGCAGTCGTAAAACCTGGCATCTCCAGTTTAGACCAGAGGTCAGGTGCCTTCAGAGCCACAATGATAACACCTTCACAGCCACAATGTGTAGCTACTTTCTGTTAAGACAGCAGTGAGCTGTGGTTATTGGAGAGGCTGTGGCTCAAATACATTCAAATTAAAAAGAAAAAGATACTATTTTAATTAAACCTACCCTAACTGGCGTACCCACTGGCCTCCAGTTTGTAAGCCATGAAACGGGTTTGCTGGATCACTTTTAACATTGAGACTATGTTTCAGAATGCTTCCACCCCACCCCATCCACCCTAAATCTACTCTCCCACTCAGAGTGAACCTGCGCAGGCTCCTCAGACAGGATTCTCTCTATAGACTTTGACTTATTTACTATAAGTAAGAAATGCTCTTACTTTCTAATGGTGACAGGCGAGGATGCTGGTGATGATTCTGAGAGTTTTCCATGCACCGGGCATTGGGCTAAGAGCTTTATATTACTTACTTTATATACTCACAGCTTTTAATCCTCCTGAAATGGATAGCACTAGAGCCTCGAATTTAACCAAGGGGTTAACTGAAGGTCAAAGAAGGGTAGTAACTTGTATAAAATCACCCAGCTCCAGAGCTTTCAAAGTCTTTCAGAGAAAAATAATTATTTAATAAAACACCTGGTCCTTTAGTACTAACTTCTTTGAGGGTTTCAGAATGTGTCCCAAACATTAACATGAATTTCAATGAAAAATTTCCAAGCTGTCCGTGGATATAAACATTTATTGAATATGTTTTTAAAAACAGTGAGTTCTCAAATATTTGGTAAAAGACCATGAAATAAGGGTCAGAATAGAACTTCTATCACTAGAATTAAACCTGAACTTTCCAGATGTTGGTCTAAAAGAAAGACCATATTCTGCAAAACTGAAAAATACTATCTGGCCCTTTATAGAAAATTTGTTGACCTTTGGTCTAAAAAGAAAACAAAAAACAAGCAAACAAAAAAATACCAAAATACAAAAAAACAATACTATAAACAGAGTACATATGTAATTTTCCCTAATTCTATAACCTCCCCTGGTTTTGACAATGAAACAAACTACTAGGACAAATAAATGCCTTGGTGAAATTCCCGTTTTACCATCTGAAATGAGTAAAGGCTTGTTTTTCTTCCCTGGGAAGGGTGAACCAGTATTAGAGGGGCCAAGTTACTTGCCCACATGTGGGGACAGAGCCCCAGAAAGCAGTTTCCCGGCTCTCAGCCTCACATAGAAAGGTGCTGGCTCAGGTAGTAAATGGCCATCAACTGTGATTGGATGGCCGTCAGCTGTGGCTAGTTGGCCGTCAGCTGTAACCAGTGAGCCATTGGCCACTAATATAACTGCCGTGGCTACGCTAGCAGCAAATGGGGGCTAGCAAGAAGATGGTGGCTGAGCCTTCAAGCTGTGCAATGAGGGTTGCGAACAGTGCGGCTCCTGTTTCCTGTGTCTCCAACCCAGCCGCCAGTGAGAATATAGTGGTATGACTCCCCTACCTATGGCTCCGTGGGTGTCCCTTTTTGGCCTAGCCATGTCCTGAGTTCTTGTGTGGGGAGCGGGATCAGAGACCTTGCAAGCCGCCCCGCCCGACAAATGGCGCAGCGAGCAGGGTACAGTGCCGGCCAAAGCCCTCCGAAGGGCGGTGGAGCACTTTGTGCATATAAACACTTGGTCTCAGGAAGACCAGGAAGAGTAGCTGCCTGAGAGCTGGACCCCCATGGAGGGGTGGGAAGACGTGGATGGTTCCCCAACCAGCAGAGGCCGGAGAAAGCGAAGGTTGTTGCGGCCCTGTGGGCTGGGAACTGCTTGCAGAGGCAGCCCGGATGCAGGACTTGTACTCCCAGGAGGAAATGCTTGCTGAGTCCTCTGTGGGAGACGAGGATGAGGTCAAAGTCATTCCTCACCCCCAGGACAGCCCTGGGGAATGACTATGGACTATGGGGAATTGCTTTCCATCCCTAATTTAATGGACTGCTTGACTGTTTGCTTGGGAACATACCACCATGTAGTGGAACTGGAAGATGTTTGCTTTTGTGTCTCAACTGGCTGCCAGCTGTGGAGAATATGTGAGAGCCCTGGCTGAGCCCAGGAAGTCTGGCTGTGCCCAGAAGGACTGGTGGTGGCCTGAGAAACCCTGGCTGTGTCCAGAGGATTTGGCTGTGCCCAGAGAGAGCGACAGTGCCCTGAGAAACCCTGGCTGTGTCCGGGGAGACTGGTGAGACCCTAAGAAGCCCAGGAAGTCTGGCTGTGCCCAGAAGGACTGGTGGTGCCCTGAGAAACCCTGGCTGTGCCCAGAGAGCCTGGCTGTGTCCAGGATATTGCATTCACCTCCAGGCTCCTCGCACAGGGCCCCTCGCAGAAGACGCTTGTCTCGTAGATTGTGAGGTGAGACCCTGTAGGGGTGGAGTGTGGGGACATTGCCAGGAGGGCAGTTCCCAGGCTCTTGGCCTCATGTGGAAAGGTGCTCACTCAGGTAGTAAATCCAACTGTGATTGGATGGCCATCAGCTGTGGCTAGTTGGCCGTCAGCTGTAACCAGTGAGCCATTGGCCACGAATATAACTGCCATGTCTTCGCTAGCAGAGAATGGGGGCTAGCAAGAAGATGGTGGCTGAGCCTGCAAGTGGTGCAGTGAAGGTTGCGAACAGTGTGGCTCCTGCTTCCTGTGTCTCCAACCCGGACGCCAGTGAGAATATAGTGGTATGACTCCCCTACCTATGGCTCCGTGGGTGTTCCTTTTTGGTCTCACCATGTTTTGTGTTCTTATGTGGGGAGCGGGAGCAGAGACCCCGCATGACACCCTGCATGACACCATGTCTCAGAGCAGGTGGGTGATAACAATGTCAGTGATAACGAAACAGCTCACCTTTATTCAGTATTTAAGCTTTGTGTTCTGTGCTTTGCAGGCAGCATCTCAAAGAATCCTTATAGCTGCCTTCTGGGGTAATTACTGTTATTACCCCATCAGATAGATGAAGAAAGTGGACCCTACACTAGGAAATTGCCCAAGATCACACACCTGTCTGCTGACTCCAAGGAGAGTGCTTTCAGGACTTAATAACATCAAAGAATCTTGAGTGTTCTCTGCCTTCAGGCTCTCCTGGGGGTCTTGGTGGAGCCAAATAAGTGTGGCTGCTGTGAAATAATGAGTCTCTTGTGGCCACAAAAAAGGCAGAAGAAGAAAAAGGGCCTGGGGTGCTTCTGACCGTGGGGCATCTGCCAGGGCTGGAGTCTCAGGTGCCCTTTGTACCTCAATTGCTCCCCAACCACTCAGTGCAGAACAACCAGCACAGCTTCCCAAACCACCCAGCTGCCAGTTCACCGAATGCCAGGTGAACTCAGTTTCCAACAGCAGCACAACAGAACCAGGTTGCGAATGGGAAT
This sequence comes from Rhinolophus hipposideros, assembly GCF_964194185.1. NCBI lineage: Eukaryota > Metazoa > Chordata > Mammalia > Chiroptera > Rhinolophidae > Rhinolophus > Rhinolophus hipposideros. The sequence goes on along the minus strand of NC_138060.1, from coordinate 14,612,966 downwards.
GTGTGCCCCCAGGTGGTTGTTATAGAAACTAACGTTTGGGAATCACTAGGTAGATGCTGAAAAAAACGTTTCACTCATAGAAAGTCCAGTAGATGCGGACTGGTCTTCCCGGCCCGCATGAGGAAGAGTTCAGCAACCAGGCGTCCTTTCAAGATTGGGAATGTGGTGAGTACTCAAGCTCTGCTTTCAAAGTAGAGAAGGGAAGTGTTGGGAAGGAGGTGGGAAGAGAAAAGGAAGAGGTGGTCAGGTTTCATCTCTTTTGCATTCTTGGCATTGGCCCATTGAGTGTGGGGTCTGTGGGGACAGAGCTAGGAGTGCAGTTTCCAGGCTCTCGGCCTCACGTGGAAAGGTGCTGGCTCAGGTAGTAAATGGCCATCAACTGTGATTGGATGGCCATCAGCTGTGTCTAGTTGGCCGTCAGCTGTAACCAGTGAGCCATTGGCCACTAATATAACTGCTGTGGCTATGCTAGCAGGAAATGGGGGATAGCAAGACGATGGTGGCTGAGCTAGCAAGAGCGGATTGCAGTTAGCACGGTGGGTTGCAGCTAGCAAGTGGGGATGGTTGGTTGGCAGAAAAGTAGACGGCAGGTTGCGGATAGTGTGGCTCCTGCTTCCTGTGTCCTAAAACCAGCTGCCAGCGAAAATATAGTGGTATGACGCCCCTATCTATGGCTGTCGTGCGGGGCGTCCGGCGGGGTCTCTGCTCCCGCTCCCCACATAAGAACGCAGGATATGGCTAGGCCAAAAAGGAACACCCGCGGAGCCATAGATAGGGGAGTCAAACTAGTATATTCTTGCTGGCGACTGGGCTGGAGGAACAGGAAGCAGGAGCCACACTATTCGCAACCTGCTGTCCACTTCTCTGCAATCTGCAACCCGCACTCCTCCGTGCTAACTGCAATCCGTGCTTGCCAGCTCAGCCACCATCTTCTTGCTAGCCCCCATTCTCTCTGCTAGCATAGCCACAGCAGTTATATTATTGGCCAATGGCTTACGGGTTACAGCTGACGGCCAACTAGCCACAGCTGATGGCCATCTGATCACAGTTGATGGCTATTTACTACCCAAGCCAGCACCTTTCTATGTGAGGCCGAGAGCCTGGAAACTGCTCTCTGGGGCTCTGTCCCCACAATGGCTCTGTGGGTGTTCCTTTTTGGCCTCACAGTGTCCTGTGTTCTTGTGCGGGGAGTGGAAGCTGAGTCCAGGCATGACAGGAGCCAATGTCGTAGGTCCGGTGATGTAACCCCCACCATGACGTCCATGCTCTAATCCCTAGAATTTAGGAATGTGTCACCTTACATGGCAAAAGGACTTTGTAGATGTGATTAAGGCTATGGATCTTGAGACGGTGAGATTACCCTGCCAGCACTCCGTCTGGTATTCCTACAGAATTTCTGGGCTTGGTGAAGGATGACGTGGATGGTGCATTCTGTTAGGGAATTTTGAGATAGAGATGCCTGAATTGTACCAAAGGGCAAAACTACCTGTTCCCAGTCTGGTATGACTTGTAGCTGAAAAATGTGATGCTGACAGCAAGGAGAAAACTGAGTCCTGACACTGATTCTCTGTACTCGGGGAGGGAGCCTTCTCTTTCATACATATTTTGAGAGTGAATCAGGGAAAGCTTTCCTCACAGCATTCCGTTTTCTTCCTGTTTCCAGGGTTAGGTAGGGAAATATTACGCAGGAAAACATTATAACAGAGTGCTGTTTATTGTGCAGTGTTCTTTTTCCAAGAAGGGAAATAAATGTAATTTATTTGTTTAATTTATGAGCGTCTAATACCATAATAGCATATTCCTCTGCCTGAAATGTATTCTTAAGTATAGCCTTCCTCTCTACTTTAATTGAATTGGATAGAGAGGCACCCTGCCATTGTTAAGGTTAACGACCCAGTGATTTACAAGACAAGGCACATTTACTAGCAAATAGATTTTAGTAATCGTTCCACTCCTCCATGAGAATAACGGGTTGTGTATTGATTCCTCCTGTCCTGGAGTTGGGGCTCACCTAGAGGAGACAGAAGATCAGGGTCCTGGAAACCACGGAGGAGGCTGCCTAGAATCGATGAAGTTAGCAGGCACCGTGTAACACTCCCTGGTACGCGTACTTTAGCTCAGGGAAGGCCTCAGTTCCCCTCAGGTGGAGGGAAGAGGAGGATGTGTGCAAAGTGAAGATGGCTTAGAATGACTACAGGTGCCAGAATTAAACACACAAACACACAACTAATACAAGTTTATTTTTGTTCTAATCTAAGGAAGATGAGCTATACCTGATACTCTGGACATTTCCACTGAGGATTTAATAGGGCATTTCTAAGGGGGGGGTGGATAACTTCGATAGTTTGAAGGAAAATATGTGCTAGGGTGGTTTGACCTATTTTTTAAAAAGTTCTTATAATTGTGTTTAGCACCAGGATGGAGGTCCAGTTTTCAGGTTGACTCAATTTGTTTGTTTGATGCCCTTGCCTCGGTGTGGGTTGAGAGCTGCAGAACTGTCTGTGAAACCTGGCCCCTCTAAACACGTCTCAGTAAGTCTGCCTCTCTTTCTTTTCTTATACATCTCTAAGAATATTGACAGGAGGCCAAAAGTTCTCATTGGCATCTCCAGTCACCTTGCATTCACTGGGACAACTCAAATGGGCAGATCAAAGCCAGACAGGACTGAGGGTGAGGAGAGTTTGGGGGAGTTAGAGGTGCGGGACTCCTCGATGCTGTGTGCCCCCCTGGGTTCTAGGGTCAGGAGCACTGGGACCAGGCCCTGCTTTTTTCAGTCTGTGCTATTCGTGGAGAAACTGACCGAGATGAATCAAAGCATAAGACCGGCAATCCTATTTTATTGTTTTTCCAGGGGTGTTATTTGTGTCGTATGTAGTCTGGAAATTACTCAGGACAGGATGTGAGGAGATATGTAGGAGCCGAGTTGTAGAGAAAAGACCAACAGAACATTATCCCATTTGAGTGATGTCGTTATGCAAAAGCCAATGGCTGGCAGTGTTTTTGACTGAATGCAATATCACTCGTACACACAGAGTAATGCTTTTTGTATCCCTTTAAAAAACTCTTTAAATTGTGAAACGACACTCTTCAAAATCAAGTATACGATGTATATTTATACTTTAAGTTAGATCAAAATAAGCACCTGTGGTTCCATTGTCCAGTTTAAGAAACAGAACATGGCTGACGCCTTCTGTTCCTAAAGACTCTTTCCCCAGCCGGGCTGCCTCCCTCACAGAGAGGGCGCCCTCTGAATTTTCTGTGATCACTTCATTTTTAAGAGACACATATCTCTACATTTATCTCTAAAACTGTGTAGCTGTATGTAGCTTCAGTTTACTCTATTTTAACATTCTGTATAGCTTTTTGTCAGATAAATAAACCACAACTGATTTAACCACTCTCGAGTTGGAAACTTGGGCCATTTCCAGTTTTGCATATCGCAGATGAGGCTGCTATAAACATTGCTGTGAATATCTTATGTCACACACATGTAAGAGTTCTCTCAGGCGGGTGTCGATGAGTGGGTTTGCCATTTCACAGGGTATGCGCACTTTCTGTTTTACTACCTATTGCCAAATGGCTTTCTAAGGTGGTTGTACCAACTTTTCCTTCCAGGAGCAATGAATCAAAGATCCCATTGCTTCATACCCTTGCTGACACAGATGTTGTTAGAGTTCTTATGTTTTGCTAATCTGATGGTATAAAGGATATTTCAGTTTTAGTTTGTGATTAGTTTGGATTCTTCATAAGGTTGAACATCTTCTCACGTGGGCTATTTGTTTCTTCTTCTACAAAAAAAACCCAAAACCCTCTTCATGATGTTTTTCTATTGAGTTTTGTTGTTATTAACACATAGCAGCTCTTTATATATTTTAGAACAATGCTGTCCAAGAGACATAATGCAAGCCATGTATGTAATTTAAATTTTTCTAGTATCCACATTTAAAAAAAAGTGAAAAGAAACTGGTAAAATTGGTTTTAACAGTTTATTTCATTACACTTAGTTGATATTATTAATTTAAATAGATGCAAAATATCAATATAAAAATGTGAAATCGTATACCAACTATAAGTAAAAATAAATTAAAATTAAAAATAATTAATGAAGACTTTGAGGCTGCTGTATATTTTGTACTTCTAGAAAATCTCAGTTTGTGCTAGGTACATTTCAATTGCTCAATAGCCACGTGTGTCTGTCTCATGGCTACTGTATAGAGAATTTCCACAGGCTGATTCCTTGTCACTACGTTTTCTTCCAACCTAGATCTGTGTTTTCACTCTTTGGGTGGTTTCATTTTATGAACAGAAGTTCTTCACTTTAACGTAGTCACATTTAATCAGTCTTTCTTATTGATTTTTTGCATTTTGTTTAAGAAATCTGTCTCTATGCTGAGGTAATAAAAATATCCGTTACTATTATTATTTTTTTAATCTAGGAAATTTAAAGTTTAATTCTTCACATGTAAGGTCTTCATGCATATGGACTTGATGTTTGAGGTAGAGATTCAATTTCACTTTTCCATTCATCAAGTCTGTATTTGTTTTTAATTAAATTTATTGGGGTGACAATGGTTAATAAAATTATATAGGTTTCAAGTGTATAATTCTATAATACAGCATCTGTATACTGCCACATTTAACTCTTTGTTAATTAGCCCCTTTTGTCCCTCTGCTCTGCGTATCAGCCTGATAAGGTTCCTGTCAGGGCACCAGTCAGGTTTCCATTACAGGCATTGGTATGCTTTGGGGCTCTTTCTTCTCTTCCATTTGTGTATTTGTCTACCTCTCTTTATATACTACACTTTCATAATTGTAATAGCTTTAAAATAAGCCTATTACCTAATCGGCAAGATGCTTGGCTTGCTTCTCAGGACTTTCTTGGTATATTTGGACCTTTGCTTTCAGATAGAAATTTGCTTTCAGATAGAAATTTGCTTTCAGATAGAAATTTTAAAATCAGTTTGTCATAATCTGTGAAAATCCTTTGGTGGCCCTTCCATTCTCATGGCTGAGCTGTGTAGACTCAAAGGAGTCACTGCTTCTTTGGCCTGTCTTTTCATCTATAAAATGGAAGTCACATAGTTCCGTTTTTTCAGGGCTGTTTTGAAGATTAAATGTACGTAAAGTCCCTAGCACAGTGCCTGGCACATGAGAAATTTTCAATTAGTAAATGAATCATTTTATTGTTGTTAGAGCTGAGATGGGGCTACCCCATGGTGGAGGGTGGACTTCCCTGAGAGGAAGGCTGGACTGTGGTACAGGAACTGCACATTTACTACCACCTTTGTCCTCACATTTTGATGTGGGCTTTTATGCTTAATGTTAATAATGCACATATACAGTACTTTACACTTACAGTGTTTTCATTCATTTGGTCATATTTGGATTGTTCTGGAATTTTGAGAAGCAAGTAAACGTGCACATGTTTGCAAATATCTGAGACTAGAGCTTCAGCTGAGCCTTGGGAGCTCTATCAAGGCATTGGGATGAGAGGTAATGAGGACCAGAACTTTCCATTTGGCCCACTTACACACCAACCATAAACCAAGATGATAACATGTGGAGGTAAAGGGAGGATTGCCAGATTGAAAAATAGAATATCCATCTGACACCCTACATAGCCTTTACAACATTATTGATTATATTCCCCATACTGTATTTCACATCCTCGTGACTATTTTGTGACTGCAAATTTGTACTTCCTAATCCCTTCACCTTATCCCCCATCCCCTAACCCCCTCCCATTTAGCAACCTTCAGTCTTTTTCTCCATATCTATGAGTCTATTTCTGTTTTGTTGCTCATTTGGTCTGCTCTTTAGATTCCACATATAAGTGAGATCATACTTATAAAGACGATAATTGTCTTTCTCAGTCTTACTTATTTCACTTGACATAATATCCTCTAGGTCCATCCATGTTGTTACAAATGGTAAGATTTCATTCTTTTTTATGGAAGAATAATGCTCTATTGTATAAATGTACCAGTTTCTTTATCCAGTTGTCTATTGATGGGCATTTCAGTTGTTTCCATATCTTGGCTATTGTCAATAGCACAGCAGTAAACATAGGGGTGCATATATTTTTTTGAATTAGTGTTTTGGATTTCTTTGGATAAATTCCCAGGAGTGGAATTGCTGGGACATAAGGTAGTTCTATGTTTAATTTTTTGAGGAACCTCCATACTGTTTTCCATAGTGGCTGCACCATTTTGCAATGTCACCAATAGTGCACGAGGGTTCCCTTTTTTTCCATATCCTCGCCAACACTTGTTGTTCATTGATTTATTGATGATAGCCATCCTGACCGGTGTGAGGTGGTATCTCATTGTGGTTTTAACATGAATTTCTCTGATGATTAGTGACATTGAGCATCTTTTCATATGTCTATTGGCCATGCATATGTACTCTTTAGAGAAATATCGGGGATCACTTCATAGATTATATAAATGCCTAACCACTGCTGTACACCTGAAACTAATATAAAATTTAAAAAAAATAAGTAATATAGTCAATAATATTGTGATAGCATGTGTACAGTGTCAGATGGTTGCTAGACTTATGGTGATCACTTCTTTAAGTATATAAATCTTGAATGACTATGGTCTATACCTGAAACTAATATGATATAGTATGTTAGCTATATTTTAGTAAAAATATTAAAACAAGAATGTCCAGCTAAATTTGAATCTCAGATAAATGACGAATAATCTTAGTATAAGTATGTTCCAAATATTGCATGAGACATACTTATATTAAATATGAATTTCCGACCGCAAATAAATTTTAACTGGGCAGCCTCTTTTTATTTGCTAAATCTGGCCATCCTAGGTGGGGGATGTTGCTGTCACTTCTTCAACTTGGAACTGGGTTCTGACTGTCCTTTGATGTCTTGCATTGTAACCCCTTCTTTCAGCAAACGTGGAAATTAAGATGCAGAGGCTCAGAGTTGGTAAACTGCAGACACTGGATGAGTCCTGATTCCATGCTCTTTCCAGTGCTTCTCAATGTACAGAAATACATAGTCAACTACTCATTATCCTCTTATCCTGGACAGGTAGGGACCTCTACCACACTGACCACAAACCTTTGGTCATGTGCAGTTCTGTGGTAGGTCCTGGCCACCAGGCCACTATTTGGTCACCAAGAGAGTTCCCTCAGGTCTGAAGTGCTCCGGATTCTAGAAAGTATTATGCTGGACTGGAGTCAAAGGCCATAAGGGTAAGTGACTGGCCCTTGAGAGCCTTGGTCAAAATGACAGCCTTGTCCAAGCCTTTAGTTACTATGGTGATAGGGACCAGAGAAGTAGATAAAAGCATAGAAATCTTCAGATGAAAAAAAAGAAAGAAAGAAATGATGAAAGGGAAGGAAAGAATAATCCGTGAGGAAAGATATTGCCACTTCCTGGCATCTGGAGGGGCTGAAAGGCAGCATGGCAGACAAGAAATGGCATTCCACTGGGAAAGGCAAGTGGTATAATGCCTTAATATCAGAATGTTCTTTTTAAAATGAAGACTCTCCGACTGAGAAAGGACTCCCACAGGCCTCTTAGACTGATGAAGTGTCCCATTGCTGAAGTCATTTAAAGCCAGAGCTGAACAAAGCAATGGAAAGTGAACTGCAGGAAACACTCCCCTGGATATCTTTTGGGATGGACTTGATAATCTGATCGGTCTTTTCTTTTAAGGCCTGGGAATCACTGGCTCATTTGAAAACATAGTTAAAACTCTTAGGGAACCAGAAATTGAGAATTTAATTGAAAGTAATTTTCATACAAGTGAAGCATGATCTAGAAACACATTGTGTGTGTGTGATTCTTCTTTTTCTTTTTTAAAAATCCAGCATAAGGTGAGCCACTAGTCTCAAAATCCTCACCAGGCCAAAGCTTTGTTTCAACCCTTGATGAGCTGTTATTATTCTTAATGTCTAGTTTCAAGTTATTTTTATGTGATACTTTATGTGATTATGTCTATTTGACAGCATTTTTCTAACTAGATAGTCTTTTCAGGAAATAGATCTCCTGGTTTACTTCACAGCTCCAAATAAACGTCAAAGCAGCTATGCACCATAAAATCACCTCGTCCATGATGCTGATCCAAAGCAGGAAAATTGCCCTCCTGGTGCGAGACGCCAAGCCTGGTTGACCTTCCCAATTTTTCTGCTACAAATCTGAAAAACAAACCCAGCTGTTCTGGAGAAATATTGGGTGTAGGCACACATTAGATAAACGTTCGTGTTTTCCTTTCATAGCAGACGGCCTCACAGGAGATGAGTTACATAAAAACTCTACCTGTTAGCACACCTTGATTGCTAGCACATTATTTTCCCACATGAGTTCTAATATTCTTGGTAATAGGTGTTTTTTAAAAGCAATTTTGGTAGCAGCTATTATCTATTGGTCCCTATTTTGCTTGCCCTCCATACAAACAGTTACTAACTATTGTTGATGCTACTCCTCTCTTCCAGCTCTTCCCCTCCTTCCAGCCTCTGCAGCCCCATTGTCACAGCCCACAGGGCTCCCGTCTCCCTGCCGTCTGTTGTGTGGCTGCAGCCACATTAAGCTTCCCAAAGCAGAGCCTTGATTCTATCTCTCTCCTGCTCAAAAACTGTCAATAGCTCCCTGTTTTCTATGAGATGCTTCCCAGACATCAGTCATTTCAATACCACTGTCCATTATCTTTGCTATTTTCCCCTTCCATTTGTGCTGTTGTTTACTTTATATTTATCTTTAAATGGACTCACTTTTTTTTACTTAAATGTATTCTAAAAGGAAACTTTATCTCTAAGTGAATGAAATACCAGTATCATCTATCATAAATAGAAGCTAACAATAAATACAATGAAAGCAAAACAAAACAAAACAGTATCTTCTAGCTAGATAGTACTCCCTGAGGCTATAAGCCTGAGTCTGTGTTTACAAAGGTGTGTGATTTATTCAGTCATCTTCCATTTGTCCCTCCAGGTCCCTCCAGGTCCATTTACCTCCCTTCTCTTTGCTCTCTGCCCCAGGAGACTGAGCCCCATAGGCTAATCCACGTGCTCCTTTCCTTCTGGTTTGCAGTGGGGCTCAGACTAGGGGGACTCAGCAGGGTATCAGCGGGAGGGAAGCTATATAGATCTAGGGCTGTGTTCCCTACATCTTCCCTTGCAGGGTCACTGGAGCCCGACACCTACCCTGACCAAAGACTACTGCTGGCTTTAAGGTGGCTTGTTCTACATGGGTTTCCCCTTCTGGATTATGGTAAAGCGCTCTCTCCTCTTGTCCCTGTAGGCCTAGAGATGGTGACGCTGGGCCTTTACTAGCCCTGGGTTACTGTACTCATCCTGTGGTTCCCTATACCCATCCTTGGAAGACTCTGACGAAGATAGTTATCATGGACTAGATGTTCTAGATTGATCTGCATCAACTAAGATTTTCTCCTGGGCTTCATCAAAGATTGGAGGGGGACTGATGTACTGCCTCTGTCCCACCCAGCATTGCATGTGGACATCAGTGACACGTGTTCCCCACCCTAAGGAATGCCTTTCTGTGGAATAAACCCCCACATTCCTCGTGTAGGATTTAAGCTCGACTGGAGTCTCGTTCACCTTCCCATCCTGTTTCCTTCCTCACCCTTTGTGACCAACAAGCTTCATTCTGTTTCTTGTTCTTGCCCCTTGATTCTCTCCCTTCAGACTGTACTTCAGCAATTTCTTCTGCTTAGAAAGAACACCTGCACTGTTTTCACATTAACGTTGGTCCCAATTCCGATGCTGCCTTCTCCCAGTTCCAATGCAAGCCCTCACTGATGCACTTGCCTGTCCTCTGAGTGCCAGGTGGCTCTCTCCATACTGTCTTGACTTTCCCCAAACGCTGTGCGTCATTCCCTCCAGGTCTCTTGTTGGATACAGAGATCTGACCTTCCCCAGGCTTCTGGCTGAACTGAGACACAGGTGCAGGGCTGTCATCTGTCATCATTTGTCACCAATTGGCCCTTCTTCCTCAGAGTCGATCACATTCTAGCTTGTTTTACGATCATGCTTTCTCTCTTGTACTACACAGAAGCCTCTACTCATTAATTTAACAAATTAATGATTACAACCTACAAACCTCCAGACACATGCTTGCTACTGGAGATATATGATATGTAAAACAATGTGATCCCTGTTCCCAGAGAGCATAAGATCTGCGGAAACCCTTTGAGACTGAACCCTTTTAGGGAAGCCATGAACTTTAGAGTCTCCATCAGCAATTTATTTATACACAGACACACACAAACAATGTGTAGTAGTCACTGGTTTACCATTTGGGATGAAACTGCCCTGTGTGTTGAGGCCACTGTTTCTTGGGAAATGAATTCCATTGTATACCCTCCTCAAAGGGTTATTGCAAGGGGTCAAGATACTACTATAGGCAAAAGCCCATAATAGTGCTGGCACTAAATGTGGGCTCAGCATACATCAGGGGTGGTGGTTGGAGGGGAGCGATCATTAGCTGGTGAAAGTCTGGACATTGGCTTTCTAGGACAAGGCGAAATTCACATTTGGTTGAGTCCATTTGGGTACAGATGCTGTGGTTACACACAAGCTCAGAGGGGAAAGTCCATAAACACACCAGAGCAGGGGATGTGGAAGGAGATGGAGGTGTTCAGAGCAAAAGAAACTGCCATAGGCAGTGAACAAGTCAACTCGGAAAATTCGTACATGCAGTTCATTAAGGTTTTCCATATGAAACTCTTTTTTTTGGTACATTTTACAACTGAGCTACGAACACAGGATTACATAGGTTTTCAACAAATTGTGCCATAGTGAGTCCATTTTGGGTACAAGTCACCACAAGCCCAGCTTGAGGATGATGATGCATGCAATCTATATTTTAAAAATAGGCTATTATTCCTGCCCTAAGAAATTGTACCACGGACATACTAGCATGAGGACTCATCTTTTTCTCTGGATCAAAGGAATGTAACTTACAACTTGGAGAAGATCTTATAAGTAACTCTACCTTCTCTGTTAGGTTAAAGGGACTGGAAGACAGAAAAGTGTTAGTTTTATGGGATTGCCTTGGGTCTTTCATCTTGGGTGAATAAATGAACCTCCATTTCTAGGGGAGGAGGAGAAGGACAAGGAGAATCTCTATCCAGGCTTCCAGGAGGCTGCCTCCATCTTTTCTGCTGTCCATCTTTGAGAGTGATAGACTGATTTTCCTCAATAGGAATCACAGCTATCTCTTTGATATCTGCTTTGTATGACCAGCAATGGGTAGATCCTTTATGTTTCATTAGCTCAGTCTGACAAAAACCCTCTGAAATCGTTACAACTTTCCCATTTAACATGTGAGGAATCGGAGGCCCACGGAGCTCAAGGGTGTTGTCCAGAGGACACCCAGATGGTGAGTGGCGCAGCATCCGGGTCTCCTGGACACCCAAGCTCGCGCTCTTCCTACTGTCTCCCACTACCTCTCAACAAGTAGTGTTCAAGATGTCTGGTTAGGCTGATCTGCCATTGTGACTATCTCATAGCTTATTGCCCGGAAGTCTCTACTCACTGCTTCCTCAGTACGGTGATTGATGTTCTAATATCAATTGATGCAGAAAAAGCATTTGACAAGATGCAACATCCATTTATGATTAAAACACTTAATAAAATAGGTATAGAAGGAAAATACCTTAACATAATAAAGGCCATATATGACAAACCCTCAGCTAATATCATAATTAATGGTGAAATATTGAAGCCCTTTGCTCTATGTTCAGGAACACGACAGGGCTGTCCCCTACCACCTCTGCTTTTCAATATAGTGTTGGAAGTCCTTGCCAGAGCAATCAGGCAAGAGAAAGAAATAAAAGGCATCCAAATTGGGAATGAAGAAGTTAAATTGTCACTCTTTGCAGATGACATGATGCTATATACAGAAACCCTAAAGACTCCACCAAAAAGCTATTAGAAACAATCAATGAATACAGTAAAGTTGCCTGCTACAAAATCAATGTACAAAAGTCCATTGCATTCCTATATACTAACAGTGAAATCTCAGAAAACGAAATAAAAACAATTCCTTTTGCAATTGCAGCAAAAATAATACAATACCTAGGAATAAAAGTAACCAAGGATGTGAAAGACCTACCTGCTGAAAACTATAAAAAAATTTTAAAAGAAATTGAAGACGACACAAAGAAATGGAAAGACATTCCGTGCTCATGGATTGGAAGAATCAACATAGTTAAAATGGCCATCTTACCCAAAGCAATATACAGATTTAATACAATCCCCATCAAAATCCCACTGACATTTTTTAAAGAAATAGAACAAAAAAATCATCAGATTTGTCTGAAATCATAAAAGACCCTGAATAGCCAAAGTAATCTTAAGAAAAAAGAACAATACTGGAGGTATTACACTCCCTGACTTTAGCTTGTACTATAGGACTACAATAATCAAAACAGCATGGTATTGGCAGAAAAACGGGCACGTAGACCAATGGAATAGAATTGATAACCAAGAAATAAAACCACATAAATATGAACAGATAATTTTTGATAAAGAAGCAAAAAACATACAATGAAGAAAAGACAGTCTTCTCAATAAATGGTGCTGGCAGAATTGGAAAGCCACGTGCAAAAGATGAAACTGGACTGCTATCTGTCACCATGTACCAAAATTAATTCAAAATGGATCAAAGACTTAAGCATAAGACCTGGAACAATAAACTGCACAGAAGAAAACATAGGTACTAAGCTTATGGACCTTGAGTTCCAAGAGCATTTCATGAATTTGACTCCAAAGGCAAGGGAAGTAAAAAGCTAAAATAAATGAATGGGACTATATCAAACTTAAAAGCTTCTGCACAGCAACAGAAACCATCGACAAAATAAAGAGGCAACAAACTGAATGGGAAAAGATTTTTGCAAATAGTCCCTTCAATAAAGGGCTAATATCCAAAATATACAAGGAACTCATGAAACTCAACAACAACAAAACAAACAACCCAATTGAAAAATGGACAGAGGACCTGAAGAGACATTTCTCCAAAGAGGACTTACAAATGGCAAATAGACATATGAAAAAATGCTCAACGTCACTAATCATCAGAGAAATGCAAATAAAAACCACAGTTAGATATCACCTCACCCCAGTTAAAATGGCTATCATCAACAAGACAAATAGTAATAAGTGTTGGAGAGGCTGTGGAGAAAAAGGAACCCTCTTACACTGTTTGTGGGAATGCAGACTGGTGCAGCCGCTATGGAAGGCAGTGTGGAGGTTCCTCAAAAAATTACGAATAGAATTACCATATGACCCAGCAATCCCTCTCCTTTGTATCTACTCAAAATATCTGAAAAAATTTATACATAAAGACAAGTGTGCTCCAATGTTCATTTCAGCTTTATTTACAGTGACCAAGACCTGGAAACAACCAAAATGTCCTTCGATAGATGAATGGATAAAGAAGTTGTGGTATATATACACAATGCAATACTATTTGAGGAAAGATGAAATAGGACCATTTGTGACAACATGGATGGATCTTGAGATTATAATGCTAAGTGAAATAAGTCAGACAGAAAAAGCAGAGAACCATATGATTTCACTGATATGTGGTGTATGAACCAAAAACAACAAAAGTACAAGACAAACAAATGAGAAACAAAAACTCATAGACACAGATCATAGTTTAGTGGTTATCAGAGGGTCAGGAGGTGGGGGGTGGTAGATGAGAGTAAACGGGATCAAATATATGGTGATGGAAGGAGAACTGACTCTGGGCGGTGAACACACAATGTAATTTATAGATGATGTAATACAGAATTGTACACCTGAAATCTATGTAACTTTACTAATTATTGTCAGCCCAATAAACTTTAATTAAAAAAACAATAAAAAAACCTCAAGCTCACTGCTACATCCTGAAGAGTAGTCTGAGACAGTAGAGAGAGACATGATCATTGAGCAAAGCTTTCGTGTTAGAGTACAAGATGGGTCTCTGCATCTCCTCCCACCAATCTTCTGTATCACAGCACTATCCATGTTTGTCCGTTCTCTTGTCTGTTAACCCCTCCCACTCACCAGACTGTAAATCCCACAAGGCAGGGACCGTAACCTGTGGTGTTCACTTCTCTTTCCTGGTGCCTAGTAATAAATATTTGTTGAGTAAATGAATTCTATCTGAACTGGTAATCCACATGTAACATACATGATTTAAGTCTATCTGCCATAATTTTTCAACAGATAGCTCTGTCCTTCTGACACATTATCTCAGTTTGTATAATTTATTCAGAGAGTTCTTCGACCACTAATACATTCCAATGGGACATAGTCCCTTTAGGTGCTATGGAATGTACCACCGTAAAGTATTCACAAGAAATGACTTTTAAAAATCTTGTTTGGGGCTATGTTGATGGTAAATTTCTGTGTAGTTTTGTCTGGTCTTCTCTTTGTCTCAGAGTATGCAATGCGGGATATTGGCATCTCTTTATATTAGGACACTTGGCAATTCTGAGTGAAAAGATGGTTGGAAGGTAGCAAGAGAAGGAAAGATATCAGAAGTCTTCCCGCCCCCGCCCCCACCGTGAGGCAAAGACACTTCGCATATCCAGGAAGTAAGTTCCTGGCATGAATTTTAGCAGACATGTACATGGTGTTTACACGTTGTTTGCTTATGTGTCTAGATGCTATGATGATCGCAGCACCATCCATGTTTGTCTGTTCCCTTGTCTGTTAACCCCCCCACACACCAGACTGTATATTCCGCGAGGCAGGGACCATAACCTGTAGTGTTCACCTCTCTATCCTGGTGCCTAGTAATAAATATTTGTTGAGTAAATGAATTCTATCTGAACTGGTAATCCACATGTAACATACATGATTTAAGTCTGTTTGCCATAATTTGAACAGGGCCCCACATCTGCTGAAGGCAGGAAATTCAGCCCTGTGTCTTTCTACTGCCGTGAAACCTGAGGCATTTTCATTTTTGTTTTCATCCCCTGATAAAATTGATGCATCCCCTCATACCACCTGAGGAGTCGGCTTACTTGTGAGCTTGCAGCCACCCCACGGGATGGCCTCCCTCCACACACCAAGGCACAGCACATGCAGAACAAGGAAAGGGCCTCTGGAGAGCTTACCTTCCACTGGATTCTTTGACTTTTGCCAACCAACTTTGTAAGTGCTCTCAAAAGTCACTCATTGCCTCTGCTGGTGTGAAGAAACCCTGTGCAGTTCAAGAGTTTGTGAAATAACGTGAAACAGGATTGAAAGCTGTTCTGGCAAAGCAATTACAGTCAGAATTAGCTATGTCACCAAGCCACATCCTGGCTCAAGTGATGTTATTTGTATCCAACTGCACTTGACAACCCCCGAGCCAAAATCTCGCCACAGCAATGAGTCTTACCCCTCTGCTTTGTGTGAGGACAAAAAGGATTGCTCTTGCAAACTTCTGTGTTTGAGCCCAGAGAAAGCACATTGCACACAGGAAGATGTCCTTAATATTGAAGTGGATGGAACTGCTGGGCTTTCTGGACCTGCTACGGAAGCCCAGAAGGTTGTGGATTAAGAGGGAGAAAGAAGAGAGGACACTGCCTTCTTCTTCCTTTAAGTGCGGCTCCCTCTGGAAAGAGAAAGCATAGGTGTGTGTTACTATAGACAGCATTCCTAAGGCTCAGTGTTTTGGATCACAGAGTGGGAGAAAGAACAGCACCTATTTCTCGGATTGGCGAGGGACCCTGTGAGAAGATACAGGCAGGGCTCGTAGCCCCAGCGGGTAACGAGCTCTCAGCGTGTGGTCATCGCTGCACAAGGGTCTCGGGAGGCTGTGCAATGTATGCACGTGTGCGTGTTAGGAGTGTCCATCTCAGAGTCATTCCACAGGGTGCAAGTAGGAGTTAGGAGGCGGGATCTGGTCACATGTAGACCCTTCTCAGACCAAAGTGTCCTTCTGTGACAGTTCTCAGCTAACATATCTCGGCACGTGACCTCATGGGATGCATTTGCCCTGGGGCCCAAAGGGTTCCATGCGGCTTCTTTAACGAGAGACCAAAACTACAGTACTTATACTTTGAGGACTCAGTCTGCTATTTGATAATATCACTAGTTGGTTTAAATATTTTGTGCTTCATGTTTGTGGTTTTTATCTGGAGTGGAGTAGAGGTAGATATAGAACCTTTGTATTTTAGTGACCTGTCTGAAATTGTTTTAGAGTAGCAAATAAAAATATATATTTTTTGCTACTGCCCTGAAAATAGAATTAATTTGCCCTCTTGGTAATGAACCACATTGTTTTCTAAATTTGTCAGACTTTTCAATCGCATCCCCATATTAGAAGACTGTATAGCTCGCTGGTGGGAGACCGGCAGCCATGCTTTGGGTAGAATCAGGGCCTTAACTAGCCTAAAATCTTCCCCTGCAGTCCCGTAATGCTGAAGAGGGTAAAAATTCCTGCTGAGGATCTGGGTCTGGGAGAGTAGCCAGAGCAGCCTGCCAAGTGCAAAATTGTTTGAAAGGGTCAATGTTTAGCTAAAAACATTTCTCATGTTATTCCATTCTGTATCCATGTTTGTTCAAATATTGATATTAAAATTGTTTACATTATTGCCCCTTACCCCACCAATTTTTTATGTAAAATTAAGGGTGCAAGAAGACATATATTAAGTGTCCAATTTCAGAGACACCCCCCTCCAGCATCTAACATTTATCTACTTCATGATTGTAAGATACAAGAAATTTGAAACTGTACAATTTAAATTCTTAACCACCCTTTTATTCCATGTTCAAACTAAACTGGGTCTATGTAAGAATAGGTGGGAAGGAAGTTAGGTATGGTTTTTAGGAAAGTTCAAGAGCATGCCACTAAGGTATTGATAAGATATACCATGTCCCATGACTGTTATTACATCCTTGGGGAGAGCCTTATGTTAGGTGCAAACAAAAAAAAAAAATCCAACCTGAGTTATGATCTTCTCTTGGATTTGATAAGCAGGACTCTCATTGTGCATTTGAGGTGCTTTCCAACCCTCCTCCAATGCACTGAATGAAACAGCCTTAATTCTGCCCAAGATAACTTTATTCATTGAATATGTGTGTGGGTGTGCGTGTGTGTAACAAACATATATATAGTTTACCTTATATTAGATGCTAAGAATACCAGTAAACCAGTAAAATATTAATAAACTATTTACTCAGGGCTGCTGGTCTGATGGAGCTCACATTCTAGAGTAGGGAGAAAGATGGTAAACAAGTAAACACATGAGTAAAATAATTTCGAAAACTGATACATGCAACAAAACAAACTCCCAAGGATATAACTAAATTTGCCTGCTGTTGATTGGGAGGTAGAAGGTGGCTTCTCTGACGAGGTATCATTTAATCCATGATCTTTATGATAAGAAGAGGCCACATATGTGACTCTCAGGGAGAAGAGATTTTCAGGTAAAGGGAACCACTGGTGCAAAGGCTCGGACGTAGAACCTAGAGAAGACCGATATGTCTGGATCCTTGAAGAGAAGATTCCTACAGATGAAAAAGAGGGAGCGGTAGGTAGGGAGGGGCACATCTCCTGGGATCTTGTTGCCATGGCAGCATGGTTAGCTTTTTTTTTTTTTCTATTTTTTATTTTTTTAATTAATTTTATTGGGGTGACAATTGTTAGTAAATTTACATAGATTTCAGGTGTACAATTCTGTATTACATCGTCTATAAATCCCATTGCGTGTTCACCACCCAGAGTCAGTTCTCCTTTCATCACCATATATTTGATCCCCTTTACCCTCATCACCCACCCCCCAACCCCTTACCCTCTGGTAACCACTAAATTATTGTCTGTGTCTATGAGTTTTTGTTTCTCATTTGTTTGTCTTGTTCTTTTTGGTTTATATACCACATATCAGTGAAATCATAGGGTTCTCTGCTTTTTCTGTCTGACTTATTTCACTTAGCATTATTCTCTCGAGATCCATCCATGTTGTCACAAATGCTCCTATATCATCTTTCCTTAACGCCGAATAGTATTCCATTGTGTATATGTACCACAACTTCTTTATCCATTCATCTATCGAAGGACATTTTGGTTGTTTCCATGTCTTGGCCACCGTAAACAAAGCTGCAATGAACATTGGAGTACACGTGTCTCTATAGAGAAATGCTTTTATATTTTTGGGGTAGATACTCAGGAGAGCGATTGCTGGGTCATATGGTAATTCTATTCGTAATTTCTTGAGGAACCTCCACACTGCCTTCCATAGCGGCTGCACCAGTCTGCATTCCCACCAACAGTGTATGAGAGTTCCTTTTTCTCCACAGCCTCTCCAACACTTGTTACTATTTGTTTTGTTGATGAAAGCCATTCTGACTGGGGTGAGGTGATATCTCATTGTGGTTTTCATTTGCATTTCTCTGATGATTAGCGATGTTGAGCATTTTTTCATATGTCTATTTGCCATTTGTATATCCTCTTTGGAGAAATGTCTCTTCAGGTCCTCTGTCCATTTTTCAATTGGGTTGTTTGTTTTTTTGTTGTTGAGTTTCATGAGTTCCTTGTATATTTTGGATATTAGCCCCTTATCAGAGGAACTGTTTGCGAAAATCTTCTCCCATTCAGTTGGTTGCCTCATTATTTTGTCAATAGTTTCTTTTGCTGTGCAGAAGCTTTTCAGTTTCATATAATCCCATTTGTTTATTTTAGTTTTTACTTCCATTGCCTTTGGAGTCAAATTCATAAAATACTCTTTGAACCCAAGGTCCATAAGTTTAGTACCTATGTTTTCTTCAATGCAGTTTATTGTGTCAGGTCTTATGCTTAAGTCTTTGATCCATTTTGAATTAATTTTGGTACATGGTGACAGATAGCAGTCCAGTTTCATTCTTTTGCACGTAGCTATCCAATTCTGCCAGCACCATTTATTGAAGAGGCTGTCTTTCCTCCATTTTATGTTTTTAGCTTCTTTGTCAAAAATTGTCTGTCCATATTTATGTGGTTTTATTTCTGGGTTCTCAATTCTATTCCATTGGTCTATGTGTCTGTTTTTCCGCCAATACCAAGCTGTTTTGATTATTGTAGCCCTGTAGTACAAGGAAAAATCAGGGAGTGTGATACCTCCAGTATTGTTCTTTTTTTTTAATATTGCTTTGGCTATTCGGGGTCTTTTGTGGTTCCAAACAAATCTGATGATTTTTTGTTCTATTTCTTTAAAAAATGCCATTGGGATTTTATTGGGGATTGCATTAAATCTGTATATGGCTTTGGGTAATATGGCCATTTTAACTATGTTGATTCTTCCAATCCATGAGCACGGAATGTCTTTCCATTTCTTTGTGTCTTCTTCAATTTCTTTCAAAAATGTCTTATAGTTTTCAGCATATAAATCCTTCACATCCTTGGTTAAGTTTATTCCTAGGTATTTTATTCTTTTTGCTGCAATTGCAAAAGGAATTGTTTTTTCTATCTCTTTTTCTGAGATTTCATTGTTGGTATATAAGAAAGCAATGGACTTTTGTACGTTGATTTTGTAGCCAGCAACTTTACTGTATTCATTGATTGTTTCTAATAGCTTTTTGGTGGAGTCTTTAGGGTTTTCTATATATAGCATCATGTCATCTGCAAAGAGTGACAATTTAACTTCTTCATTCCCAATTTGGATGCCTTTTATTTCTTTCTCTTGCCTGATAGCTCTGGCGAGGACTTCCAACACTATGTTGAAAAGCAGAGGTGATAGGGGACAACCTTGTCGTGTTCCTGAACGTAGAGCAAAGGGCTTCAGCTTTTCACCATTAATTATGAGATTAGCTGAGGGCTTGTCGTATATGGCCTTTATTATGTTGAGGTATTTTCCTTCTATACCAATTTTAGTAAGTGTTTTAATCATAAATGGATGTTGTATCTTATCAAATGCTTTTTCTGCATCAATTGATAGAATCATATGATTTTTGTCCTTTATTTTGTTTATGTGATGTATCACATTGATGGATTTGCGAATGTTGAACCATCCTTGTGCCCCGGGGATGAACCCCACTTGGTCGTGATGAATAATCTTTTTAATGCATTGTTGTATTCGATTTGCTAGAATTTTGTTTAGGATTTTAGCATCTGTATTCATCAGAGATATAGGTCTGTAGTTTTCTTTTTTCGTGTTGTCCTTACCAGGTTTTGGTATCAGGGTAATGTTGGCCTCATAAAATGAGTTAGGGAGTACTGACTCTTCTTCAGTTTTTTGGAAGAGTTTGAGCAGGATTGGTATTAGATCCTGTTTGAAGGTTTGGTAGAATTCACTGGTGAAGCCATCTGGTCCAGGACTTTTGATTTTGGGAAGGTTTTTGATGACTGATTCAATTTCGTTACTGGTGATCGGCCTGTTAAGATTTTCCAGTTCTTCATGATTCAGCCTTGGAAGGCTATATGTTTCTAAGAACTTGTCCATTTCTTCTAAGTTATTAAATTTGGTGGCATATAGTCCTTCATAGTATTCTTGGATAATCCTTTGTATTTCTGTGGTGTCCGTGATAACTTCCCCTTTTTCATTTCTGATTTTGTTAATTAGTGTCTTCTCTCTTTTTATCTTAGTGAGTCTAGCCAAGGGTTTGTCGATTTTGTTAATCTTTTCAAAGAACCAGCTTTTTGTCACATTAATTTTTTCTATTGTCTTTTTGTTCTCTATTTCATTTAGTTCTGCTCTGATTTTTGTTATTTCCTTTCTTCTGCTGACCTTGGGTTTCGCTTGTTCTTGTTTTTCTAGTTTTTTAAGGTGTAACATGAGGTTATTTATTTGGGATTTTTCTTGTTTCTTGAGATAGGCCTGTAATGATATAAATTTCCCTCTTAAAACTGCTTTCGTGGCATCCCAAAAATTTTGGTAGGATGTATTTTCATTGTCATTTGTTTCTATGTATCTTTTGAGCTCTCCTCTAATTTCTTCTTTGACCCAGTCGTTCTTTAAAAGTATGTTGTTTAATCTCCATGTATTTGTGTTTTTTCCTGCTTTCTTTTTGCAGTTGATATCCAATTTCAAAGCTTTGTGATCAGAGAATATGCTTGGTATGATTTCAATCTTCTTAAATTTGTTGAGGCTGATTTTGTGTCCCAATATATGGTCTATCCTTGAGAATGTTCCATGTACACTAGAAAAGAATGTATAGTCTGATGTTTTAGGATGAAGTGCTCTATATATGTCAATTATGTCCAATTCATCTAATGTGTCATTTAGGGCTGCGATTTCGTTATTTATCTTCTGTTTGGATGATCTATCCATAGCTGTCAATGATGTATTTAAGTCCCCTAGTATAATTGTGTTTTGGTCAATTTCTCCCTTTAGTTCTGTTAGTAGTTGCTTGGTATATTTCGGTGCTCCCTGATTGGGGGCATAAATATTGATGACTGTTATGTCTTCTTGTTGTATAGTCCCCTTTACCATGATGAAATGTCCATCTTTGTCTCTTGTTATCTTTTTCACCCTGAAGTCTGTTTCATCGGAAATCATTATGGCTACACCTGATTTTCTCTGGGTACCATTTGCTTGGAGTGTCAATTTCCACCCTTTCACTTTGAGTCTATGCTTGTCCTTGTAGCTGAGATGTGTCTCTTGTAGGCAGCATATGGTTGGTTTTAGTTTTTTGATCCAATCTGCTACTCTGTGTCTCTTTATTGGTGCGTTCAGTCCATTTACATTTAGGGTGATTATTGATATGTGAGGATTTCCTGTCATTCTGTCTTTAGTTTTCTGGTAAGGCTGTGTCTCCATTGTTTCTTTGCCTTTTTGTTGTTGTCTGTTATTTCTGTGTGGTGGTATTCTATGATGTTTCCCTCTGTTTCTTATTTTATTACAATATATATTTCAGTTTTGGATGTTTTTTGAGTGGTTACCCTTGAGTTTATGTAAAAGAAAGTTTGATATTTAGAGTATTTCAGTTTCTTCAGTACGCTTACTTTCTCTATTCCCATATTCCAGTTCAGGCCTTTACGTTCCCCCTTTTTATGTTTCGGTTGCCACAAGTTGTCCCTGTTGATGGTGGTCTAATAGCCTCCTTTAGTATTTCTTGTAGTGCAGGTCGTGTATTAGAAAATTCCCTCAGCTTCTGGATGTCTGGAAAGGTCTTTATTCCTCCTTCATATCTAAAAGAGATCTTTGCTGGATATATTATTCTTGGCTCGTGATTTCTCTCTTTCAATAGTTTGAATATTTGTTTCCATTCCCTCCTAGCTTGTAGAGTTTCTGCTGAAAAATCTGATGATAATCTAATGGGCTTTCCTTTGTAAGTTACCGTCTTCTTTTCCCTGGCTGCCTTGAGGATTCTTTCTTTGTCATTGATTTTAGACAGCTTCAATACAATGTGCCTTGGTGAAGGCCTGTTGGGATTGAGGTAATTAGGTGTTCTATTTGCTTCTTGGATTCAAGGATCCAGTTCTGTCCACAAGTTTGGGAAGTTCTCATCGACGATTTGTTTGAATATATTCTCTGTTCCCTTCCCTCTTTCTTCTCCTTCTGGTATGCCCATTATTCTTATATTGCTCTTTCTGATGGAGTCAGAAAGTTCTTGTAGAGTTCTTTCATTTCTTTTAAGTCTCAAGTCTCTTTCTTCTTCCCTCTGTGTAAATTCCAGGTTCCTATCTTCGATGTCACTGATTCTTTCCTCCATCTGGTCAACTCTACTACCTAAGCTGGATATTTTATTGTTAATTTCTTCTATTGAGTTCTTAATCTCCAGAAATTCTATTTGGTTTTTTTTCAAGATTTCAATCTCTTTTGTAAAATGCTCATGGTGTTCTTTGATTGTGTTTCTGAGTTCATTAAACTGCCTTTCTGTGTTTTCTTGCATCTCGTTCAGTTTTTTCAGAATTGCGATCTTGAATTCTCTGTCATTTAAATCACAAAGGTCCATATCTCTAAGTTCCTTTTCTGGAGACTTTTCACTTTCTTTCTGAGCTATCTTGTTGCCTTGGTTATTCATGGCAATCACTGATTTACTATTTCTCTTCCTAGACATCTACAGGAGTGTCTTCTGCAACAGGTTGATAGGTATGCGAAGAGCTTTTGGAGTTCCAAAGCTCTTTCTGTACCAGATTCAGAGCCCGTTTGTTTCAGCAGTTCTGTTTACTCCTGCAGGGATCGGCCCAGATAGGTGGGGCCAGGGGCGGGGTGAGTTGCGAGAGGTGGCCCAGACCAATGGCGGCGACCACCACCACAGCCAGTCCTACTTCCACAGCTCCCTCCCCTTTGCCGGAACTAGTTGAGCTGCGAATCTGTGTCTGCGGTCCACAGTTCTCAGAGCAGCAAATATTCTGTCCTTTGATCCGACACTGCTACTTTATCGCTTCTAGCACTGGGCAGGTGGGGGCGGGGTGAGCTCTGGGAGGGTAGGGAGGGGCGGCTAGTCTCCGTGCCTAAGGCTTCCATTCTCCGCTCGGCAGTGAGGGCTTAAACCACCGATTTCAGCCCTCTTCCCTCAGTCTTTGCTCCGAGGTCTGCCGTGAGCGAGCGTTGGGTTCAGCGGTCTTGTATGCTGCCCCCTCAGCCCTGTGGGCTGTAAGCGGAGCCCCAGCAGTCCGAGTCCTTCCCTCTCCCGCAGCTGCGGAAGATCCGGGAGCAGCGGGCTCCGAGCACTGAGCTAGGTCTGTGTCCTGCGCCCGCGCGGCTCCGTCTCCGCACTTCTCCTCTCCCTCCTCCCCCGCTCGCGCGATTCACCCACCTGGAGGTGAATTCAGCAGTCGGCCTCTTCGTCTTGCCTGTCTGCTGTGCAAGGAGTCCTTTGTGGAGTTATTGTTGTCCGATTCGTTGTAAATCCAGGGGAGCGTTACAGAGGCTCACCTCACGCCGCCATTTTTTTTTTATCTCTGTCGGTTAGCTTTTATTCTAACAGCAGTCAGAAGCCTCTGCAGGACTTTGAGTAAGAGACACACATGGTGTGAAGGGTTTGAGACGATCATAGTGACAGCTGCACAGAAATACACTTTCAGGGCCTCTTAGAAGGGTCTTGCATTTTGTCCAGCTGTGAGCAATGGTGGCTTGGACTAAGGTGGAGAGGAGTGTGTGGGGTAAGAATGTGGAAGTGGAGCCAGTTAGGCTCACTGATGGCTTGGAGCGAGAGCGATCAAGTAGCACCTAAAGCAGCCCTGCCCAGCAGAAATGGAATGCACGCCACGTTTATAACCAAGTGTTCTCATTGCCACGTCAGAGAAACAGGTACAGTTCATTTTGATGGCATTTTAAACATGTAGGCTTAAATAAGTATATTTTAATATGTAATCAATGTAAAAATTGTTACGGAGAATTTTATATTTTTTTGTTTAAAGCCTCTGAAATCCAGTGCATGCCTTGCGTGTATAGTCCTTCTCAGTTTACACCAGCTCCATTTTCAAGTGCTCAACAGCCAGTGTGTTGGGCAGTGCAGGCCTCGTTGACCTCATACCTGAGCATGCTGGAAGCTCACCTGGTACCCTGACCAGGCTCCACCTGCCTCAAGAAGAGGGGAGGCTGTTCTTTTTGCTTCAGAAGCCTGAATTGTCAAAGTCCTATGTCTCCTCTGTTGGCATCTACATAAAAAGTTCATGAGTGTTTATTTAGTCCATGAAACAATGACTAGGATCCTGCCCTTACAGGGCCTGGGCTTCCTCATACGGAAGTCACAGGGCATTTGGGAAATTAGGTCTTGGGGTCTCTCTTGTCTACACCTTCTCCAGTCTCCTCGTGCCGCAGAATGAGTAGTGGACAATGAGTATCAATAGAAAAAGGAACAGAAATGGATTTACGTAAACTGGGTGTTTGGGCCGAGTGAAGGCAAATGATTCCATAGAATTTTGTAACCAAAAAGTTGGTATAAACCCACCAAATTCACAAGAACACACAAGAGAGCACTTCATGTTCACATTGCAAGTGGCAATTTCATTTAACAAAGCATCTTACTTCATTAATTTAATGTTAATTTTAATTATGTTGGTTTTTTAGTTTTGTTTGTTTTTAGTGTGTTTTATAGTTATATCAGAGCTGTGGTTGTTATTATACTTTTAGACCATATCTAAGTATCTGCAAAATGAATAAGCTGATATTGGCTGGTGTTGACTTTTCCATAAGAAAGTTGTTTTTTTTTTTTTTTAAAAGGGGTCTTTAAATTCACCAACACAACTAAACACTGTTCAAAGTAGTAAATAGTTTCCAGAAGCCGAGTGGGCAGATGCGTGTGGAAGCACCTACTATTTGTTGAGTTCAGATGCATGAGCTGTGCCTTCACAGTTGTAACTAAAATGCCAAATGTGTGACTTGAGTAATGAACTAGAGATCTCAGGAAGTCCTCAGTTCTTAATCTGGATACACTGATATTTACTTTAGTATTATTTTGCCTTGGATACCATGTTCAGTTTTGATGATTTACCATCATGTCGAAAAAGAAAAGTCCTTTTAGCCCATGATGATGCAAATTAATCTGTACTTTGTACTGTATTTTGGGTACCTGAAGAATTTTGGAAATGTTCCTGGATATCTAACCCTCTTTTTAAAAAGTATTTCTATAGGAAGTTCTAAATTACGGATTTTTGAAACTTAGGATATTTTCAATGAAAAACTTCCAGAAGACAAGGAAACGTCCTAAATCTGTAAATTTCCATGTACGTGTCACATATACTCTCTACAAGCCATCAGAAAAGAATGTATGGCTTCACATATTTTCAGCACCAAAAATGGTCCAAGCATAGTCTCCGTTTCCTAAACCAGTGGTTCTCCTCCTTTAGATGCATAAGGCACTGTTTGAACTTGCTAAAAATTCAAACATCAAGGCTTGCCTGCCCTGGAAATCTGTAGTTAACTCCCTTGTCAGAGGAGAAAGAGAGCTGTGCGTTGTGGGTGACAGTGCCTGTTGGAACTGGACCAGCCACGTGCTCTGGGTCAGAGTGTCTGCTCTTCAGAATAACAGCAGCCCTCATTGCTGAGTTCCTCCTTTGAGGCAGATGCTTCCCTATACTAATGCATCAGATCCTTACAAGCTCCTTAAATAACAGGGTTTTAAGCCTGTTAGAGATGAGGAAACTAAGGTTCCGAAGAGGCAGTCTTCTTCTCCACCGTTAAACAGCTAATTATGGACAGAGCAGGGGCAGAAAGCCTGTCCGATTTTCAAGGCTGCTACTCCATCAGATGGCTTGCCAGGTAAGCATTCATGGCAGGACCTTACATCCTGGCTGAATCAACTGAGCTAACCTAAGAGACACCTTGGTTGCTAGTAATTTTGTTCCCAAATGTGCAAAATGTGGCCTGGTCACATGATGAAGTTCTGCCTTCACAATCAACTGACTGGAGTTCTCTTCCACTGTTATCCACTGTCATTTCTATATGGTCTCTGCCAGAGTCATACTCAACTCCAAAGCCTTGATTTGTGCATGGGTGAGCTTGACGCATGTTTCCTTTTGAGAGGCCAGCTGCCTACCTGTGCTTGGGTTATTGTGCGGTCGGTAGAGTGGCGCTGCTGGCTTTAGCTTTGGTCATCCACACTGAGAGCTGATGTTGGTCTAAGTAGTTGTCCATATAGACTCTGACAGATTGAAATCACGGATTCAAGAGGCAGAGACTCCCCAGCTCCAGGATGAAGGGCAGCCCACGACGGTTAGGATGGTTCTCCCAGCAGTGGCGGACTATGTGCGCTAAATATATGGATACGTTGTTATTGCTTCTGAGGTTACTTCTATTATGAGAGACCCAGAAGAAGCCCTAACTAGACATGATTGCGGTGCAGCTAGTAATCATCTTGTCCCATGTGTTGGCAACCCAGGTTGGATAATGGCTAAACGGGTCTGTGTGCCTCTGCAGGTCTCCTGACTGGCGGTGAGGGATCTGCATGTAAGGTCAAAATCCACCTGTGGATATAGCCTTGAAGGTCTAGAGGCTAATTTACAAAATAAAAACACTCATCTAAAATTACAGCAGTGACATGGAGATGTCTTTGAAATAGCTCCTTGTTGCCTGAAAGATTGGCCGTCTCAGATAGATGTTTCTCCAGCAGCGGAGCCCTTCTCATGGAATTATATGATTGTTTTGACACTCTCATCAGTGGTTTGCCTCTGAGAGGGGAGCTAGGGTAGAAACACAGCATGAATTACATAGGCATGGAGGGCGGAATCCAGATGTGGAAATTCAGCTTGGAAACCTACAGAAAAAGTCAGAATGGATGACTAGCTATGGTGGTGACAAAAATGTGTCAACCAGAGGTTGGTTTTGTTTTGCTTAACCATTCCCCAGCTCCTTAAAGCAACATTTCTTTAAGCTTGCTCACTTTTCCTTCTCCTCAGCCTTTAAGGAGAGTTTCTCTGTCGGTCCAATTCGTAAGCTTTTGAGGTGCAGACCTTGGGGACTGTGTGTGAGTGCGTGTGTAATACACAAGCGTGTGTGTCTGTGTAGAGATAAGTGCTTCCATGTACACATGCCTAACGTGTGTAAGTGCTATGGCTATGCAGATACACAAACCTATGTGAGTGTTTCTGTGTAGACACATTTATGTCTTTTTCTCAGTAGCCTAGAGATTAAAGAGAACTTCTGGTGAAAACTTGAAAGCAATGGATTTGGAGAGATTCTGGAGTAGTTGTGCAGTTTATGAAGTGGAGATAAAAGGAAAGAGAATTTTAAGTATCATTCTGGGTCATAGATTAGGCTTCCATTAATGTTATTTGAGAACTTCAAGATTGAAACTTTTCTGGTGCTTCGACTGATGGGCCTGTGTCTCTTTCAGTACCAGGACTGAATCACATGGGTCCACACATTGTACTTAACTTATACAAACATGGATTACCACTCTCACCCCACCCCTAACACACACAGCTTGTCCCCAGGCATGCTGTATGCATTTGACTACCAACCAAACATGACTGGTGGGTAAGACATCAGGGAAAGGGAACCAGTTCTTTTTAGAACCCAAACAAGTTGCAGTTAATTTTCCAGAGAGACAGATTTCTTTATTGGCATTCCCAAAGACACACTCATGTAGAGATAGTATTAGAGAAAAAGACACAGGAAAATGAAGCCACGTGTCCAATCAGCTCCCTGTTTATAGAGATTCATGAGAATGTTTCCTTTCCACCCAGTAGCCCTTTTTCAGACACAGGGGCAAAAGGGAAATGTGCTGTGAGACTCAGCATATGTGTTGCTAGTGAGAATGAGACTTCTAGATCAGAAAAGAGTTTTCAATGGGTTGTCCTTTTGGTTTTGTCTCTGATTTGAATAGATCCCATAAAAAGAGAAATGTGGTGTGTGTGTGTGTGTGTGTGTGTGTGTGTGTGTGTGTGTGTGTGTTTGCGCTCCTGCATGCTCATGTGTGTGTGTCATTCCTTCAACACCCCATTTCTGGGATTCCACCTCCTATGCTGATGCTGATGGCTCTGCAGTACAGGGCTAAGCCCTGGTCACAGGCCTGAGCAC
The DNA here is from genome assembly GCF_964194185.1 of Rhinolophus hipposideros. NCBI lineage: Eukaryota > Metazoa > Chordata > Mammalia > Chiroptera > Rhinolophidae > Rhinolophus > Rhinolophus hipposideros. Next base: position 14,584,614 of record NC_138060.1, on the reverse strand, counting down.
TGGGAGACTTGCTGCATCGCTAAGTTGTCTTTTATGGATATTTAAGAATTATTTATAAAAGGACTGGATGGTAAATTAGAAACTGTGCCTCTCTCTTCTTGATAGTAGACTATTTCAATTTGCTATTGGTCAATTCTATCATTAGATTTATCTCTAAGAAAAATCTAGACATTGTTCCGTATCTACTTATGTGGAAGTTTGCTTTGTGAGGACACAATATAAATATTTACCAAATTGGGAAATAAAAATATTGAAACAGTTCCTTGTGTCTGAGAAAAAGAAAAATACTGAGTGTGTCTGCATACACGTGTATAATGCCAGTTAAAATTAACTGCTTTTGGAGAACTGTTTCTCTCAATATTTCAGGCAGGAACAAACTAACAGCAGGGAGAAGAAACCCAATCAAGGGAAGTATGGCACCATCTAAAGAGCGTGAGAAATCTTGCTGTCAAACAAGAGAGGATTGAAATTAAAGAGTATCAAAATTATATCTTCCCTGGAAGAGTGGCTTACACTCAGAAATCGAGTACAGTGTGGGGGGGTATGAAAGTAAACCACTGTGTAAACTGTCTATGTAATTTCAGCCTGTCACCAGGTAACTACATGTGTAGTCAACGTGCTAATAGCAACAGCGGGGCCTATCTGTACACATTCAGAAGGAGCCACATGACGAGCCCTCTGGGTTCTTTAGTAAAGAATCAAGGTCCCTTTTCAACTCTTAGAGCACCACTAGGATTCCGAAGGATAGCTATTCATTAAGAGCAAGTAAAGTTGTCTACGTTTTCCGTCTGACTTATTTTGCTTAGCATGATAATCTCAGGATCCATCCATGTTGTTGCAAATGGCATTATTTCATCTTTTCTAATGGCAGAGTAGTATACCTAAAACCTATGTAACTTTACTAACAATTGTCACCCCAATAAACTTTAATTTAAAAAAAAACAGCAAGTAAAGTTTCTTTATAAATATGGATTACCAAAAAAAAAAATTTTTCCCATGAAACATTATATGAATGAAATTAACCCATGTACAGTGAAACAGGATAGCAATAGCAGACAAGTAGTGCACTGTAATTAGAGGTCATAGTTTCCTCAATTGCAATCAGCACAGGGCTGATTTCTCAGGCTGCTGTTTCCTCCCCTTTCTGCCCCACTGCAGGACACTTACTAGAAGTCTCTTATATTTCAAATCAGAATATTCTGTACTTTAACCCTTATTAGTAACCAGTGACTTGAAGCACACTTCCCAGCAGGCTGGGACCCACCAGATTATGGTCATACTGCAGCTGAGAACGACTTTTCAAGATGGCGAGAATTCATGCCTTCTGAAGCTTCTCGAGCCATCCCCCAATGGGAGCTCCCAGACTTCAGCCCCAACACTTTTATTTGGAATTAAAATGAGGAATGAGGAATGGGATCTTACACCTCGATAGAGGAGAACCATAGACGTTCATATTTATGGCTGGAGAGGCTTGGGGAATGCAGTTCCACCCTTTTCTTTTGCAAGTGATTTGCAGCTTAGAATGGCCAAGTGACTCGTCCAAAGGTGCCCAATGATTATAGGATCAGCCAGACCTCTTAGTTGATGTTCCAAGCCTCAGACTGAATTCCATAATCAGTCCTTGTGCTGACAACAGTGCATCACGCCCTGAAGTTAGCTTTTCGCTGGTCAGATTATGTCCTGCATTAACACTGACTAAAGCACCTTTATCATAAATAAATCGATTTTATGGTCAGGGTAGTTACTGCTACCTGCGATAAGAGACAAATCACCCAAAACTTATTAACCCAAGATTATCTCTGTTCACATAAGATCATCTGTAGTTTGTATCTGTAGTTTGTGGCTCTTATAGCTGTGCCATCAGTGCTATGTGACCTGTAAGGTCTTCACAGTAGGGGTAGGAAGAGAGGGAGAAGACACATTAGTTCATAGTCCATTGGTCAACCTAGCCACATGACTCCAACCTCAGCATCTGGGGAGGTGAGGGAATGCAGAGGGATGTATAGATGTCTGGCAAGTATCCGCCTCAAAGTCCTGCATCTCTAGACAATGTCCCATAAATACCTCTCAGGCCTGGATGTGGTTCATCTTGGTTTGGAGACCTAAAAACTGAAAAAGAGAATAAATTGTTTGCCTTCGCCTACTCATCAGTATCCATGGCACACAGGATAACCACAAGGACAGGCTCACTTATTGGGATTCCAAATAACTTCCTGTTATTGGGATTCCAAATAACTTCCTGTTATTTGGAAAGGGAAAGAATGCAGTCACCCAGCATCCACTGGTCCCAGTAATCTGAAATCCTCCAGATGTTGGAAGGCATCCTATCCTCCTGGGTGGGAGTTCTGTGATTAGGTTCTCTGGAGTTTCTTTGTCCACTCTTCTCCAGTGGATCCTGGCTTGCGGATTCCTCCTCCTTTCTTTATCTTCTTTGGCCATGACTGAAGTAGGCATGGGGTTAACATGCCCTCCTCAAGAGCTGCACACCTTCTCAGTCTGCTTTCTGTTTATGGGAGGGCAGATCTGAGAGCCATTTTAGGTCTCAGAGTGTTTTTACTCCAGCATCTAGTTTCTTTTGGCAATTAGTGCATTTTCCTTAAGAATTAATGAGGCTTCTGATAATTGCTTCCTGTATGTTTCGTGGGTCAGGAACCAAACTCATTTTTTTTTTTTTTTGAGACACAGTTCTCAAATCTACTTTGTGTTTCCCTTCTCATCCTATTTTTTTCTTCTTTCCAAATTAACATGGAAGCTATGGGGGACAAAAAGTAGTCAAGTCACATCATACCACCCCATACCTTCCCTCTCCCCCAGAAATGGTCTCAGGTTTTTAATTTATAGCTTTCATAAACCAGGAAGATAAAAATGAATAACTCAATAGAAACAAAAAGTATATGAGGAGACTTTTCAGGAAAAGAAATGCAATTAGCCAATACAGTTTAGAAATTGTGATCTATTTTCTACCTATTAGCTTAGCACATTTAAGCTTTTATATATATTTGAATAAAATTATATATATTTAAGGTGTATATAATGATTTTATATATATTTGTGTGTGTGTGTGTGTGTGTGTATATATATATATTCATATATATAAATGATTTCTACAGCCAAACTAATTAACATGTCATTTCACATAGTTACCTTTTTTTTTTTTTTTTTGGAATGAGAGCTCCTAAAGTCTACTCTCAGTATAGTTCCAGTATTCAATACATTTTATTAACTATAGTCATCACCTATACATTAGATCTCTAGACTTATTCATCCTGCCACACCATTAATTTAGTCTTTGCTCTGAGTCATTTTATGCAATTGAGAGTGTTAATCGAGCATCTGAGAGGCAAGACCCTGAATTTGGAGAGACTGCATATTTCTTTGTATCTGTTTATTTTTGTAAACTGTCCAGTTCTTCCCTAGCTCATCTTTCTAGCAGCACCTTGCCATGTGCAACCATTGCAGCCGACACACACGAATCATTGTTTTCAGTATGGTAGGTGGATGGTCTGCCTGTTAGGCCAGCACAGGCATACTAAATGTGTTGCCCCTGCATATATGGACCACTTCCTTTCTAGTCTCTCATATGCAGTTCCTTGCTGCCTGCTGCCCAGCATCTACCCTAATGTATATTTTATCATTGTTGTTTGAAGCACCCTGCTTTTGGCTTTCAATTTCTGTTTACGGAAAATCAGTAACAAAATCTCAGGAGTTGAACACAATGAAGCCCATATAGCCCTGCTCCATCTAATCGCTATGCCATCTAAAATGTGTGAACTCTAAGCTCCCCACAGCAAATGTTTCAGGCTAGAAGTGTCACAGGTCACTTCCACTCATACTCTATTAGCCAGAACCAGACACAGAGAATCCATCTAACTGCAAGGAAGGCTGGGAGTCTGTAGTGAAGCCTCAGAATATTGACATGTCTCTGCCGTGTGCACTCACACACTGAGCAGCCAGCTGCTAAAATGCAGTTCCCTGATCATCCACTCTGTGCAGACAGTGTCCCAATCCATTGTGTTTTCCCAAGTAACCCAGGACTACTCCCCTGAATTTCCCCCTCCTTCAAACTCTTACTGCTTTACCGTGGAGCTGGCTTTGCTAAGGAGAGAGGTCAGAGTCAGCAGTGGTAGGCACGGGGTCTTCCTAGAGGTTCTGCAAAATCCCCCAGCCCCACTTTTTGGAGCTGAATCTGGTGTCACCTAGGTGCCCCCCACCTGACCCTACTCTCTTTTTTTTTAGAGAGAAACTCCTAAGTTATTACTTCCTCTTCTTCCCTTTCCCCTCACAGAGCTTTCTTTACAGGTCTGGAATGCTGGAGTGGAAAGAGCTTTAGGTTTTGCCTTACTTAATTAAAAAAAAACACACAAAAATTATTTTTTTCTATTTCTGATTTTAAGAATAATGTGTGTTGAGGTAAACTTCAAAAATAGAGTAGTATATGAAAAATAAATCTATTTTATAACCTAAAGGTTGCCACGATTAGCATTTTGTATTATTTCCTCTGGTTTTTTGTTCTAGGCATACCTATTTATACATAATTTAAATCTTATACTAGAGGTTATTCGGTGTTTTGCTGTTCTTAACAGTGAATCGTGAACATGACATTGTATTACTGGGTATTTCTGTAAGCATTATTTTATTGAGCTAAAATTCACATATCATACAAGTCACCATTTTAAAGTGCACAATTCAATGGCACTTAGTACATTCACAATGTTGTACAATCATCATCTAGTTCCAAAACATTTTCATTACTCAAAAGGAAACCCCTTACCCATTGAGCAGGCACTCCCCAAATATCCGATTTCCTCAGCCCCTGGAAACCAGCAGTCTGTTTTTTGCTTGTATAAATTTACCGCTTCTGGATCCTTCCCATGAATGGAATTGTACAATTTGTGGCCTTTTGTGTCTGGCTTCTCTTATTTTGCATTACGTTTTCAAGGTTCACCCATGTTATAGCATGTATCAGTACTTCATTCCTTTTTATGGCTGAAAAACTATTCTACTGTATGGATATAATACATTTTATTTGTCCATTTATCAGTTGATGGACATTTGGATTGTTTCCACCTTTTGGATATTGGGAATAATGCTGATATGAACAATAGTGTATAAAATTTTGTTTGAATACCCTTTATCAATTATTTTGGAGGTAGGCCTAGAAGTAGAATTGCTAGGACATATGGTAATTCTATGTTTAACCTTCTGAGGAACAATTAAGCTATTTTTCACAAAAGTAGCACCATTTTACGTTCTCACCGGCAGTATACCAGGATTCTAATTGGCCATATTCTTACCAATATTTCTTTTTCTTTTCTTAAAATTATAACCATCCCAACATATATGAAGTGGTAACTCATTGTGGTTTTGAATTACATTTACTCATTAATTAATGATGTGGAGTGTCTTTTCATGTGCTTGCTGGCTATTTGTGTCTCTTCTTTGCAGAAATATCTATTCAAGTCCTTTACCACCTTTATTTTTTATTTATTTTTTAAGATTTAGGAGTTCTTTATGTATTCTGGATATTAGACCTTTATCAGATATATCATTTGCAAATACTTTCTCCCGTTCTATAGATTGTCTTTTTAACTTTCTTGGTAATGACCTTTGAAGGTCAAAAATTTTAGATTTTTGCGAAGTCCAAATTATCTCTTTTTTCATTTGTTGTTTGTACTTTTGGCATTATATCTAAGGGTACATTTCCAACTCTATTATTAGACGTTGGTTATCAAGCTTTATATCCATGTTTACTGAGCTATTTTTTTCTATATGATGTGAGGTAGGAATTTGCATGTGTTTATCTAGTTGTCCTAGTGCCCTTTGCTAAAGAAATTATTCTTTCCCCATTGGATGGTGTTGGTACCCTTGCTAAAATCAATTGACCATAGATGTATGGGCTTATTTCAGGACACTGAATTCTATTCCATTGATCTAGATGGCTTTCATTATGCCAGAACCACACTATTTTATTTATAGGAAGATTTGAATTTGGGAAATGTGACTCTTCCCAGTTTCTATGCAAGATTGCACAAATATTATAAAAGATATTAAAAAATCAATGTCTCTATGACAATGTATTCTGTGCACATAGCTCCATTTATTTCTCTGGTCTTTTTGGTTGTAAAGTAGAATTCTTCATTCAGATATCATGCACTCATTGAGGGCCACCATAAGCCAATGTTTTAAAAATACAGCTATGGGAAGGATGAAAATACCTTCTCTGCCTAATAGTATGAGAAAGTACCGCTAAACTAACTTTAAATGTAGAGGTGCCAAAACAAATGTATACACATTTTAAGAAAGGAAAATTCTATATTGAAATTATGCTGATGGTAGCCACTTTGAGCACCTCTTGCAATTGCAGAAGTCGAAGGCGAATTGTATTCCTCTTTTATTATTGGTATAAATACATTGAGTATTGCAATTTTTTTATTTTCTTTTTTTTAAATTAAAGTTTATTGGGATGACAGTTGTTAGTAAAATTACATAGGTTTCAGGTGTACAATTCTGTAATACATCATCTATATATAACATTGTGTGTTCACCATCCAGAGTCAGTTCTCCTTCCATCACCATATATTTGATCAATTTTACTCTCATCTACCACTCTCCTCCCCCCTTACTCTCTGGTAACCACTAAACTATTGTCTATGTCTATGAGTTTTTGTTTCTTCATTTGTTTGTCTTATTCCTTTGTTGTTTCAGTTTTATATCCCACATATCAGTGAGATCATATGGTTCTCTACTTTTTCTGTCTGACTTATTTTGCTTAGCATAATAATCTCAAGGTCCATTCATGTTGTCGCAAATGACATTATTTCATCTTTTCTTAAGGTAGAATAGTATTCCATTGTGTATATATACCACATCTTCTTTATCTAATCATCTATCAAAGGACGCTTTTCTTCTTTCCATGTCTTGGCCACCATGAATAAAGCTGCAGTGAACTTCGGAGTACATATATCTTTATGGATAAATATTTTCAGAATTTTTGGTAGATACCCAGGAGAGGAATTGCTGGGTCATGTGGTAATTCTATTCGTAATTTTTTGAGGAACCTCCACACTGCCTTGCATAGCGGCTGCACCAATCTACATTCCCACCAACAGTGTATGAGGGTTCCTTTTTCTCCGCAGCCTCTCCAACATTGTCACTATTTGTCTTGTTGACGATAACCATTCTGTTATAACTGGTGTGAGGTGATATCTTATTGTGGTTTCTATTTACATTTCTCTGATAATTAGTAATGTTGAGCATTTTTTCATATGTCTATTGGCCATCTGTATGCCCTCTTTGGAGAAATGTCTCTTCAGGTCTTCTGCCCATTTTTAAATAGGATTGTTTGTTTATTTGTTGCTGAGTTGTATAAGTTCCTTATATATTTTGGATATTAGCCCCTAATCAGAGGCATTGTTTGCAAACATCTCTCATTAGGTTGGTTGCCTCTTTATTTTGTCAATGGTTTCTTTTGCTGCGCAGAAGCTTTTTAGTTTGATATAGACTCATTCATTTGTTTTAGCTTTTACTTCCCTTGCCTTTGAAGTTAAATTCATAAAATGCTCTTTGAACCCAAGGTCCATAAGTTTAGTGCCTCTGTTTTCTCCTATGCAGTTTATTGTTTCAGGTCTTATGTTTAGGTCTTTGATACATTTTGAGTTAATTTTGGTACACAGTGACAGAGAGCAGTCTAGTTTCATTCTTTTGCATGTGTCTTTCCAATTCTCCCAGCACTATTTATTGAAGAAGCCATCTTTCCTCCATTATGTATTTGGCTTCTTTGTCAAAAATTGTCCATACTTATGTGGGTTTATTTCTGGGTTCTCAATTCTATTTCACTGGTCTGTATGTCTGTTCTTTTGCCAACACCATACTGTTTTGATTATTGTTGCCCTGTACTACAAGCTGCAATCAGGGAGTGTGATGCCTCCAGCACTTTTGTTTTTTCTTAGTATTACATTTTCTTAGGTTACATTTCTTAGGATTACATTTGTTAGGAATACAGGGTCTTTTGTGGTTTTGTACAAATCTGATGACTTTTTTGTTCTTTTTCTTTTAAAAAAAGCCATTGGGATTTTGATGGGGATTGCATTAAATCTGTATATTGCTTTGGGTAACATGGTCATTTTAACTTTTTCCATTTCTTTGTGTCTTTTTTTTTTTTAAATTAGTTTCAAGTGCACAAAACAAAGTAATAGTTAGACATTTATTATTTATATCCTTCACACAGTGACAACCCCCTGTCCCCATCCACTACTCCTCTGACATTGCACACAGCCATTACATTTCCACTGTCTATTCCTAATGCTATACTCTGCTTCTTGTAACTATATACATATACATATACATATATATGTGAACTTGTAGTTGACATTCATTTATTGTTCAGCTTCAGCTTCAGGTGTGGAGTGCAGTGATCAGGCATCTACAACTTCCCTGAGGTGGTCACTCTGAGACGAGTGTCCATCGGATACCCTAAAAATCTTTACAACACTATTGATTATATTCCCCAAATTAACTTTTGTATCCCCATGGCAATCTTGTGGTTACTGACTGTGCTTTCTAATCCCCTCACCTTCCCCCTTATCCCCACATTCCTCCCATCTAGCAAACCTCAATTTTTCCTCTATGTCTCCAAAACTGTTTCTGATTAGTTCATTCATTTATTCTTTTCTTTAGATTCCAAATATAAGTGAGATCATATGGTATTTGTCTTTCTCTGTCTGACTTATTTCACTTAGCATAATGTTCTCTAGGTCCATCCATGTTGTTGCAAATGGTAAGATTTCTTTCTTCTTTATGGCTGCGTAATACTCCATTGCATAAATGTACCACAGTTTCTTAATCCAGTCATCTACCAATGGGCATTTTGGTTGTTTCCATGTCTTGGCTATTGTGTATAGTGCTGCAATAAACATACGGGTGCATAAAGATTTTTGGATTAGAGTTTTGGATTTCTCTGAATAGATACCTAGGAGTGGAATTGCTGGATCATAAGGTAGTTCCATTTTCAGATTTTTGAGACACCTCCATACTGTTTTCCATAGTGGCTGCACCAATCTGCAATCCCACCAACAGTGCACAAGCATTCCCTTTTCTCCACATCTGCGCCAGCACTTGTTCTTTGTTGATGTATTGATGATAGCCATTTTGACTGGGGTGAGGTGGTATCTTATTGTGCTTTTTATTTGCATTTCTCTGATGGTTATTGAGGTTGAGCATTTCTTTATATGTCTGTTTGCCATCTGTATTTCCTTTTTAGAAAAATGTCTCTTCATGTCCTCTGCGCATTTTTTAATTGGGTTATTTGTTTTTTTGGAGTTGAGTTGAGTGAGTTTTAATGTAAATTTGTTATATTAACCCCTTATCAGATATATTATTGACAAATATCTTTTCCATTCAGTAGGATCCCTTTTTGTTTTATTGATGGTTTCCTTTGCTGTGAAAAAACCTTTTAGTTGATGTAATCCCACATGTTTATTTTTTCTCTTACTTCCTTTGCCCGAGGGGATATATCAGTAAAAATATCACTAATGTCTGAAAAGTGTCTTCCTATATTTTCTTCTAGGAATTTTATCTTTTCAGATCTTACATTTAAGTCTTTAAGCCATTTTGAATTTATTTTTGTATATGGTGTAGATAGGTGGTCCAGCTTCATTTTTTTGCATGTGTCTATTCAGGCTTTCCAGCACCATTTATTGAACAGGCTGTCTTTACCCTACTGTAAATTCTTGCTTCCATTGTTGTAGATTAAATGACCATATAGGCATAGATTTATTTCTGCGCTCTCTATTCTGTTCCATTGATCTATGTGTCTGTTTTTATGCTAGTACCATGCTATTTTGATTATTGTAGCCTTGTAGTATAAATTGATGTCAGGTATCATTATACCTCCCACTTTGTTCTTATTTCTCAAGATTGCCGAGGCTATCCGGGGTCTTTTATGGTTCCATATAAATTTTAGGAGTATATGTTCTATTTTCGTGAAAAGCATCCTTGGTAGTTTGATAGGAAATGCATTGAATATGTATATTGCCTTAGGCAGTATGGACATTTTAACTATATTAATTCTTCCTATCCATGAACATGGTATGTGTTTTCATCTATTTATATCTTATTTCTCTCTTCAGTGTCTTATAATTTTCTGAGTACAGATCTTTTACTTTTTTAGTTAAATTTATTCCCAGGTATGTTATAGTCTTTGAAACAATTGTAAATGGGATTGTATTCTTAATATCTCCTGATATTTTATTATTGGTATATACAAATGCAAATGATTTCTGAATATTAATTTTGTATCCTGATACTTTACTAAATTAATCTATCAGAGCTAATAGTTTCTTGGTAGAGTCTTTAGGGTTCTCTCTATATAATATCATGTCATCTGCGTATAATTTTACTTCGTCCTTACCAATTTGGATGCCTTTATTTTTTTTCTTGTCTGATTGCTATGGCTAGAACTTCCAGCACTATGCTGAATAGAAGTGGAGAAAGTGGGCAACTTTGCCTTGTTCCTGATCTTACGGGGAATGGTTTTAGCTTTACCACATTGAGTATGATGTTAGCTGTGGGTTCATCATATATGGCCTTTATTATGTTGAGATATGATCCCTCTATTCCCACTTTCTTAAGGGTTTTTATCATAAATGGCTGCTGGGTTTTGTCAAATGCTTTTTCTGCATCTATTGATATGATCATATGATTTTCATTTTTCATTTTGTTAATGTGGTGTATCACATTAATTGATTTGGGGATGTTGAACCACCCTTGAATACTAGGAATGAATCCAACTTGATCATGGTGTATGATCTTTTTAATGTATTGCTGGATTCTGTTTGCTAATATTTTGTTGATGATTTTTGCATCTATGTTCATTAGAGGTTTCGGCCTGTAGTTTTCTTTTTTTGTAGTGTCTTTGTCTGATTTTTGGATGAGGGTGATAGTGGCCTCATAAAAAGTGTTTGGTAGCCTTTCCTCCTTCTGGATTTTTTGGAAGAGCTTGAGGAGAATAGGTGATAATTCTTTTTTAAATATTTTGTAAAATTCACCTGTAAAGCCATCTGGTCCAGGGCTTTTGTTTGTTGGGAGATTGTTGATTACTGATTCAATTTCCCTAATGATAATAAGTCTATTCAGGCTTTCCATTTCTTCTAGAGTGAGTCTTGGGAGGTTGTATGCTTCTAGAAAATTGTCCATTTCTTCAAGATTGTCAAATTTTTTGGCATATAGTTGTTTTTGTTGGCATAGTAATTTGTTGGCATAGTAATTTCTTAATTTTTTTTGTATTTCTGTGGTGTCTGTTGTCACTTCTCTTTCATTTCTGATTTTTTAAATTTGGGTCCTCTCTCTCTCTCTCTTTGTTTTTTTATGAGTATGGCTAAAGGTTTGTCGATTCTGTTTATCTTCTCTAAAAATCAACTCATGGATTCATTGGTCTTTTGTATTGTTCTTCTGGTTTCTATTTCATTTATTTCCACTCTGATCTTTATTATCTTCTTCCTTGTACTCCCTTTGGGCTTATTTTGCTGTTCTTTTTCCAGATCCCTTAAGTGTGAAGAGAAACTGTTGATTAGTGATTTTTCTTTCTTTCTTTCTTTCTTTTTTTTTTTTTTTTAGGTAGACCTGCAATGCTATGAATTTCCCTCTTAGGATTGCTTTCGCTGCATCCCATAGATTTTGGGTCGTTGTGTTTTCATTTTCATTTGTCTCTGTTTCCCTGATCTCATGGTTGACCCATTCATTATTTAGTAACTTGTTATTCAGCCTCCATGAATTGGTGTGTCTTCCAGTTTTTTTCCTGTAGTTCATTTCTATTTTCATAGCACTGTGGTCAGAGAAGAACCTTGGTATGACTTCAGTTTTCTTAAATTTATCAAGACTTGTTTTGTGGCCTAACATGTGGTCTGTCTTGGAAAATGTTCTGTGTGTGCTTGAGAAGAATGTGTATTCTGCAGCTTCGGAGTGAAATGCTCTGAAAATATCGATTAAATCCAAGTGGTCCAATGTATCATTTAAGGCTGTTGTCTCCATATTGATTTTCTGTCTGGAAGATATGTCCCTTGTTGTCAGAGGTGTGTTAAAGTCCCCTACTATGATAGTGTTACTGTTGATCTCAGTCTTTCTGTCAGTCATTACCTGTTTTATATATTTAGGTGCTATGTTGGGTGCATAGATGTTTACTAGGGCTATGTCCTCTTGTCGGATCCGTCCCTTTATTATTATATAGTGCCAATCTTTGTCTTTTAGTATATTCTTCATTTTGAAGTCTATTTTGTAAGATATAAGTATTGCAACTCCAGCTTTTTTCTCATTTCCATTTGCATGAAATATCTTACTCCAACCCTTCACTTTCAGCCTGTGTGTGTCTTTTGATCTGAGGTGAGTCTCTTGTATACAACATATACAAGGGTCTTGCATTCTTATCCACTCAGCCACCCTATGACTTTTGATTGGAGCATTTAATCCATTTACATTTAAAATGATTATTGATAGGTACATAGTTATTGCCATTTTTTAAATTTGTAGTTAGAGTGTTTTCATATTTCTTCTGTTTACAGAAGCCCTTTTAATATTTCTTGCAATGGTGGCTTGGTGGTAATAAAATCCTTTAGCTTATTCTTTTCTGGGAAGATCTTTATCTCTCTTTCAATTTTAAATTATAACCTGGCTGGATAAAGCAATCTAGGTTGTAGGCCTTTGTTTTCCATCACTTTGAGTATCTCCTGCCACTCCATCCTGGCCTTCAATGTTTCTGTAGAAAAGTAATTTGATAATCTTATAGGAGTTCACTTGTATGTAACCCGCTATCTTTCTCTTGCTGCGTTTAGGATTCTCTCTTTGTCTTTAACCTTTGCCATTTTAACTATAATGTGTCTTGGTGTGGACCTCTTTGTGTTTATCCTGGTTGGAACTCTCTGCACTTCCTGGGCTTGTATGTTGGTTTCCTTCACCAGGTTAGGGAAGTTTTCGGACATTATTGCTTCAAATATGTTCTTGATCCCTTGCTTCCTGTCTTCACCTTCTGGTATTCCTATAATGTGCATGTTGTTGCGCTTGATGTTGTCCCAGAGGTCTCTTAAACCATCTTCATTGTTTCTTTGTTCTTTTTTCTTTTTGTTATTCTGTTTGGATGATCTCTGCTAACTTGTCTTCTAAGTCACTGATTCGATCCTCTGCTTCATCTAACCTGCTGGTAATTCCTTCAAGTGTGTTCTTTATTTCAGTAATTGTATTCTTTAGTTCTAACTGTTGTGTTCATTACGATTTCTCTATCTTTCTTTATGTTGTCACTAAGCTCCTTAAACATTCTTATCATCAGGGTTCTGAACTCTGTCTCTGATAGATTGGTTACCTCTGTTTCATTTGGTTCCAATTCTGGAGGTTTCTTCTGTTCTTTTATTTCGGACATGTTTCTTTGTTTCCCCATTCTGGCTGACTCCCTGTATTTGCTTTGATGTAGTAGGTAGATCCCGTAGGGTTCGTAGTTTTTGCTGGGTTATCTTATGTAGTATGTGCTCTTTATATTTGACTTGCACCACTTTTTTCTTCTCCTCTGCATGTGCTCCAAAGGTGACTCTTGTGTTGTGTATATTGTCCTGTTAAAGTTGATCTTTAATTGCTTTTAGCCTGTGAGTAGGTGGGGTTAACTCCTAGGCTGACTAGTTGTGAGACTTGGCTCTGCCCACAGCCGGATGTTCTGCTGCATGAGGGTTGACCACTTAAATGAGGCTTGGCCTCTATGGGCTCTTGTGCCTGTAGAGAATTCCCTCTGGGTGTATCACTTGTAGGTCAAACCCGGTAGTACTCTGGTTTGGTCTGGAGTTGGCCTCTGGGTGTGTTGAATCTTGTGCCTCTTGCGCTGGGCCCAGGTGTAGGGCAATTTCAGAACAAAGCAAATCACCAAGCACAACAACAACAACAACAAAGAAAATACCAAATACATTCACATGTAAAAACAACCAATAACCCATACTCAACACAGGGAAAAATATCAAAGATATAAAAACAAAACAAAACAAAACAAGCAGCCCCAGCCTTGGCTTAAGCCCACCAAGTAATCACCAGGTTGTCCTCTGTTGTACAAAGAGTCCTCTGCGTATTGTGCAGGCAGAGCCGGTCACCTGGTGCCCAGGGTGACCTTGAGACTGCAGATTTAGATGAGTGGGTGCATGGGGTCTGGATGGTAGTTTTTACAAAGTCAGTGCAGTTTTTGCCCTTGCCTGCACATATGCGCACTGAGAGTAGCACCACCAGCCCTGTGCCCAGGTCTCCTGAGTCTTAGAGCACTTCTTCCGTGTGTGTGTGTGTGTGTGTGTGTGTGTGTGTGTGTAGGGCGGGAGATTTTTGAGCTACTGAAAGCCCAGAGCTGCTTCTACTGCCTACTGCTGATCCCTGGGAGTATCTCTGCAGTTGTAATTGCCCTGCCCTAGGCAGACCTGAAAGGGTGGGGCTGGGGATGGAGGGGTCTTCTTTCTCCTAGCCCAGCAGTGCCACACTCTTCCCACAGGCCAAAAAAGGCGAAGGCTGTGGGTGGAGGGGTCTTCTCTCTCCCAGACCAGCAGTATCACAATCTTCCCAGCCACTTTCCTGGGTCAGAGCTGGGTTTTCCCAGATCCAGAGCACTATAGCTCCTCTGGAATCTGACACTACTCCTCAGTTCAGGGGCCAGTTTAAGTTTCTGGAAGGGCGGGGATAGGATTGGGAGAGTGGGGGGAGGGGCCCAGGTATGGAGTTTACATCCTTTGTCCGACCTAGGGCCCAGGTGGAGGGCTTAGCTGAGGTTACTGCCTCAAATGCTGAATACGCTGCTCTCAGTGGGAGAGGTCAGCTGTAGGATGCAGGGAAAGAGCCCATCTCCTGGCTCTTTGGGTCTCTGTTCCGTCCTGAGATCCCCTGCATCTCCAAAGCTGCGGATGTGACCTTGTCTCCACTCTGCTCCCTTCCCTCTTCCCCTGCTTGCCAATTTGCCCACCTTCAAGTAATCCTCGTATGTGTCTCTTAGCTGTTCTGTGTGATGAGCAGAGTCCTTTGCTGGGTTGTACACGTTCAGTTTGTGGTAAGCTCTGGAGAAGAACTCAAGTCCACTTCATTGTCGCCATTCTGTATTAGCTTTTTAAAAATAGTTTATTTTCATCTTCTAAATACTACATAAGTGTACAAAAGTAATTTGATGTCGAAGTGAACTTTCATTTTTCTTTGTTTTTTTATTTTTATTTTTATTTTATTGGTTACTATTGGGGAACAGTGTGTTTCTCCAGGGCCCATCAGCTCCAAGTAGTTGTGTTTCAATCTAGTTGTGGAGGGCACAGCTCAGCTCTAAGTCCGGTCGCTATTTTCACTCTTTAGTTGCATGGGGTGCAGTCCACCAACCCATGGTTTGAACTGGCAACCTTGTTGTTGAGAGCTGGGCTCTAGCCAGCTGAACCATCCGGCCACCCCTCCGAAAGCTCAGCGGCAGCTCGTGGTCTTCAATGTAGTTGTGGAGGGCGCAGCTCACTGGCCCACGTGGGAATCGAACCAGCAACCCTGTTGTTGAGAGCTCACACCCTAACCAAATGAGATATCTGACTGCCCATGTATTAATTTTATCATAATAAGAATATTTCAAGACAACGCTGCGTTTTGGTGTATAGATTACCCTGTGATTATTTTCACTATTTTTTCCTGTGTGTCTGAATGATAATCTGTCTCCACAAGTGGACAGAAGCTCTTGGAGTAGAGGCACAATGCCTAATATCTCATGTGCATGGTTGCCTTTTGTTTAGGTTCTCAGTGTTTATCAGTTTCTAGGTGGACACATTTGCTGCAAGTCTGCTTTCTCTGAGCAATTGAAGAAAAATAGAATCTGAGAGACCTAAAATTGGGATTGATGTGTAAGGTCAGCGAAAATATTGATTGCCAAATTTTACCTTAGAAGTCTATACAATCTTCTCTAACCCCCTGTCCCAATAAAGCCCATAAGATTTTAGACGGCCATTCATTCCTGAGAGGCCCCTGCCAACTCTGAACGTGGCAGATCACTTTCCTTCAAGTGAGGCTGATGATTCCAACAAAGTACCTGGGAGCAGACTGAGTTTGCAATGGGTACCAGTTCATTTTCAGAAGTAGAGGATTGGGGGGCACTATTGAATAATGAATAATTTTATAATGGAATGCTACGAAGCAAAACCAGTATGGATTCAAAAATATCATATTGGAGCTTTTAGAAAACTATGGTGAGCAAAACAGACAGGTCTTTATTTCATGGAACTCACCCCTTTGAGTAGAGAAAAATCCTCTTAACAAACATAGAACTTAGTGGCATTTTTTCCAATTCCATGATGCCTCAATGTTCTGTAGGTACTGGCTACAGAAATAGACGCCTTCAAGCTTAAAGACACCTCATTTTCTATCTTACTGCATCCCTTATTCATTCCCTCATTCATTTACTCAGACAGACAAAATTCAGAATCACCTGCAGGCATCTTCAATATAACTGTTAAGGCATTGGGGGAATATAGGAAGTGCCACGTTTGTTCTGACATCTCTCACGAAAATCATGACCCAGTAGACATCAGGCTTCTGATCAGTGATGCGTATCACCTGGGTTCCAAAGTTTTTCCTGTCCTATTAGTCCTCATCTTCAAATGGCTAAATTACTTTTTCTTTTACAATCGTTTAAATAAAAACTGGAGCATAGTTTAGAACACATGGATTTTGAATGTATCAAATCTTAGTATGTAGGATTCTTTCCCATCTCCAAATAACTGATAAATAGGAGATAAGATTTCCTTCTGTATATGAAATTTTAAATCAAAGTAACAAACATCCCCATTTTCTGACCAATGGGGACTGACCTTGATGGCCACAGCTGGCCTTCTCCAGGTAACGCCCCTGCAGCTGTCATGAGATAAGTGCTGACAATAGAAATTGCATCATACAGTACCAGTTAAGGAGTTCAGGAAAGTTGAGAAAACTTAAGAGGCCCAGAATTGAAAATACATGTATTATTAGGTGAATAAAAAAATTCCCTAGAAATACTGTTTAGAAATATACTTCCTTGGTGAGCTCCAGTAACTTTCTCTGCTTTGGTAATATTAAAAAACAAGTGGACTCTGGCAGAAGGTCTCACATCGTTTTTCCTGCCAAGGTGCATTCTAAGACAGGCATTTTTTAGTAAATGTCCTTGCATGCAATAATTGCTTCTCTGGCATTGCAGTATAATGCTGCCATTTCCTTTCATCTAAGTCATATATGTTTCGGTATCTGACCACTCAAACCATTGTAATAAGAGACAGAAAAAGAAATTACTTTGGCCAGTTTCCTGAGATGCTAGAATAGATGCTGTCAATTACAGCCACAGGTTAGGAGAAATCTTTGGAAAGGGCAAGGGATCGGTCCCTGAAACCTTATCTGTTTTATTGCAACGTGATGGAATATGAACACGATCACATGTTGTGTTTTCATCCACTGATTGAATAGGTCTTTGGTCCTAAGTGATAATGACAAATACAAATACTCAATGACTTACCAACAAGAGAAATAGGGATTTCTTGTCGGGAATCTTACAGAAAGCCCAAAATGCAATTTGAACCTTGAAAAAGGAATTCAAGCAAAATAGAAATTCCCCATGATGCTCATGGGCCCAGCAATCATAGCTTTACATCTCCATTCAAAGTACCTCTTTCTCTGTACAAGATGAGCAGCTGGCTCATCTACCAAAGCCCAGACTTCACTGAGCTTGTGCTTTATCCTCATGCATGGCCTCAGGGATTCCCCTATTTTCGCAAATATAATTTGTCTAGGAATTATTTGGTGTTTCAATAGGAGATTTACTCCACCGGTATTCTGTGTCCCTAAACAACAAGATGATTTTCTTTAAAAAGTCAAGTAATGGGTCAGCTCAGCAAACAGATCGCTTGAGACTGACGTCTGATCCGCATTTATTTAAATTTTGCACAATCAACAAGGGACATTTCTTTCATTGCTAAATATCTTTCAAGGGCTTAAATTCTATACTAGGTGATGTTCTAGGCCCTGGACTTTTGATGGTGAAAATGACAGATAAACTTCCTTCTCTCATGTTGTGTATGTTGGGGGAGATCCACAATAAATGAATTAACAAAAAGAAATATGGGGGCAGGGAGGGAGAGCGTTAGAGAGAGGGAGGGAGGCAGAAGGGGGAGAGGTGAAGGCTGAGAAGGAAGAGAAGAAGGAAGGAAAAAAAGGATGGAAGTAGGGAGGAATAAAAGGAATGAAGGAAGAAAGGAAGGAAGGAGCAGTAAGAACTCTGAAGGAAACAAACAAAATGTAGAATATATATATATGTAAACCATGACAGTTACATACATCACAACTCTAGTTCAGAGGAACATGCAAATTAGAGCCATATGATTTTAAAGGTCAGACAGAGACCTTTGATAACCCAGTAGGTCTGAGTTATTTCATTGGTGAGCCGTGGCCATGTTGGTCTCTTCAATGTTGCTAAAATAATATAACATGGAAACATGATCCCCCACAATAGTAAGGACCACCCACCCCCACAATAGTAAAGACACCGATTATCAATATATCTCCCTTGTTTTAGAGTCATAATTTATATTACCACATGAAATATTCTGGAAAGTCCTGCAATACCTATTCCGTTAAGAATTCCCTACACTTATTTGGATATGGAAACTTGTTTCCTGTCCCACTTATTAACCTCTCACCTGACTTCTTGTTCTGCTGGTTACCCCATGGGCAGGATGGCTAGAAAAAGCAGTGTCCACATCCTAGGAATTTATTTATTTATTTATTTAAATATTTATTTTTCACCTTTAACAAGGTTCCATTTATTTAAAAACAAAACCAACCAAAAAACAAAAACTGAAGGTATGGAAAATGAATACACACATGAAAGTATTTTCTCAGGGAGCTACTCAGCTAAGCTAGGTATTAATAAGCACAAGGTGGTTATAAAGAACAATTGCTTGTAGATACATTTTAAATGTGCATTTTACCTAATAAGTTACTTTATTATATACCCACGTAATGCTTCTCAAGGGGCAGCACCATTTCTTTGCTGAGGGAGTGGAAACAATTCATCTTAGGGGCTTTCAAAATGCAGCACTATCCACCCCTGGAAAAACATTCTGATACACGTCCCTTTTTTATTTTTTTGAAGCATCCTACAGACTTTAAATTCTAATAAAGTAAATATCAGTCTTTAATATGCCACATAAACAAAAAATTCTTTGGGACCCCCCTTTTTTTCAGAGTAAAGGGGTCTTGAAACCCCACACAGAGAAAACCACTGTAGTTTCTCCTTAGCCATATATGGTCAGTTTCTGGCTCTGACCTCATAAAGCACCAGTGTGAGGGAATGACCCAAAGCTGCTATATAGGGCCCTGGCTGGGCTGAGCTTTCTGTCCGTTATAGCCCAGGAAGCTGATTTGTGGTGACCTGTTGGACTTGGACCTTTTACCGTGCTATTGTTTATTAGCACAGTTTGTAATATTGACAGTTAATACATAACATCAGAGTAGTTACTGTAGTTATTATTGTTTAATAGCACAGTAATATTGTTGATAGTATACTTAGTCATCACAGTCAGTATACTTATTATTACTTACTAGCTCACTTGGAGGGCACAGTATCATCAGTGAGCTAGTTACCGAGTCACCATGTCACGTGACTTTAGAGACATCCCTGTCGACCAGGAGCCCGTCAGTGCCCATTACGAACTCCAGGAAATCATCGGAGAGGGCTCCTATGGCCAGGTCGTGCTCGGCAAGCACATCCTCACAAAGACGATGGTGGCTGTGAAAGTCTTGGAGCAACGGGTCGCGGACAGAACGCACCTATTTCTTCTGGAAGAAGTCCACTGCATGGCAGACTTGCACCATCCTAACATCGTCGAGCTATTCCACGTGGTCGCCTCGCCGGAATACCTCTTCATAGTCATGGAGCTGGTGCCCGGAGGGAACATCCTGGACTACATCGAGGACCATGGCCGCATGTCGGAGGACACGGCCCGTGGAGTGTTCAGGCAGCTGGTGTCAGCGGTGCACTACTGCCATGGCAAGGGGGTTGCTCACAGGGACCTGAAGCCGGAAAACGTGCTGATAGACGCCCACCTGAACGTCAAACTTATAGACTTTGGCGTTGGCGCGTCCTCCAACATCCATAAACTCAGCACGTTTTGCGGCACCCTCCCTTATATGGCCCCAGAAGTGTTCCTGGGAAAACCGTACGATGGCTGTGCTGCGGACATCTGGAGCCTGGGAGTGCTACTTTTTGAGATGCTTACAAACACCCTGCCTTTCAAGGCAAAGAACTGGAGAAGGATGGAGAAGAAGGTACTCAGAGGGCGGTATGTCATACCATCTTATCTATCCTTTGAGGTGGAACGCTTAATAAAAAAACTGCTAACTGTCATCCCTAAGCAGAGAGACAACCTGACGACCATCATGCCAGATCCGTGGCTCAACATGGGTGAAGAAGAACTAAAACCCTACGTCCAGCCACCCAGTGAGGCCCTAGACCCCTGGGTCATACAACAGATGGAGAAGCTGGGCATTCACAGGGAACACATCTACGCCACATGGTCAAGTAAAACCTACAATAATAATACCATCGCCACATACCGCATACTACACAGCCACAAACCAAAACCCCATCCTCCTGAGTTCCAGAGCCGCAGTCCCTCCCCAGCCCAGAATGTTCAATCACAGTGCTCCATTTTCCATCAGGCAGAACAGCAGCCTATGCGTGAGCCAGGGGAGAAGGCCCAAGAGTGTGCCGGTCTTAAAGCCATCCTGGAGTACAGTACCACCGTTTCTAAGTCCAGGACAACCACCTCCCCTTCCAACACGGGATGGAAGACCGCAACCTCAGAGGCCTGCCGGGGCTCCAGGACCATCACTGCTGAAACCTCCACTCCCAAGTACAGACCAGGCTCCAGGAACAGCACTCCCAGGCACAGCATGGGCCCCAGGAACACCGCCCCCCAGCACAGCCCAGGCCCCAGGAACACCGCCCCGGAGCACAGCCCGGGCCCCAGGAACACCGCTCACGAGCACGGCCCGGGCACCAGGAACACCGCCCGCCAGCACGGCCCGGGCACCAGGAACACCGCCCGCCAGCACCTCCCGGGCACCAGGAACACCGCCCGCCAGCACGTCCCGGGCACCAGGAACGCCGCCCCCCAGCACGGCCCGGGCACCAGGAACGCCGCCCGCCAGCACGGCCCGGGCACCAGGAACGCCGCCCCCCAGCACGGCCCGGGCACCAGGAACGCCGCCCCCCAGCACGGCCCGGGCACCAGGAACGCCGCCCCCCAGCACGGCCCGGGCACCAGGAACGCCGCCCCCCAGCACGGCCCGGGCACCAGGAACGCCGCCCCCCAGCACGGCCCGGGCACCAGGAACGCCTCCCGCCAGCTGGGCCCGGGCACCAGGAACGCCGCTCGCCAGCACGACCCGGGCACCAGGAACGCCGCCCGCCAGCACGGCCCGGGCACCAGGAACACCGCCCCCCAGCACGGCCAGGGCACCAGGAACACCGCCCCCCAGCACGGCCCGGGCACCAGGAACACCGCCCGCCAGCACGACCCGGGCACCAGGAACACCGCCCGCCAGCACGGCCGGGGCACCAGGAACACCGCCCCCCAGCACGGCCCGGGCACCAGGAACACCGCCCCCCAGCACGGCCCGGGCACCAGGAACACCGCCCCCCAGCACGGCCCGGGCACCAGGAACACCGCCCCCCAGCACGGCCCGGGTACCAGGAACACCTCCCGCCAGCACGGCCGGGGCACCAGGAACACCGCCCGCCAGCACGGCCCGGGCACCAGGAACACCGCCCCCCAGCACGGCCCGGGCACCAGGAACACCGCCCCCCAGCACGGCCCGGGCACCAGGAACACCGCCCCCCAGCACGGCCCGGGCACCAGGAACACCTCCCGCCAGCACGACCCGGGCACCAGGAACACCGCCGCCCAGCACGGCCCGGGCACCAGGAACACCGCCCCCCAGCACGGCCCGGGCACCAGGAACACCGCCGCCCAGCACGGCCCGGGCACCAGGAACACCGCCCGCCAGCACGGCCCGGGCACCAGGAACACCGCCCCCCAGCACGGCCCGGGTACCAGGAACACCTCCCGCCAGCACGGCCGGGGCACCAGGAACACCGCCCGCCAGCACGGCCCGGGCACCAGGAACACCTCCCGCCAGCACGACCCGGGCACCAGGAACACCGTCCGCCAGCACGGCCCGGGCACCAGGAACACCTCCCGCCAGCACGGCCCGGGCACCAGGAACACCGCCCGCCAGCACGGCCCGGGCACCAGGAACACCTCCCGCCAGCACGACCCGGGCACCAGGAACACCGCCCCCCAGCACGGCCCGGGCACCAGGAACACCGCCCCCCAGCACGGCCCGGGCACCAGGAACACCGCCCCCCAGCACGGCCCGGGCACCAGGAACACCGCCCCCCAGCACGGCCCGGGCACCAGGAACACCGCCCCCCAGCACGGCCCGCGCACCAGGAACACCGCCCCCCAGCACGGCCCGGGCACCAGGAACACCGCCCCCCAGCACTGCCCGGGCACCAGGAACACCTCCCGCCAGCACGACCCGGGCACCAGGAACACCGCCGCCCAGCACGGCCCGGGCACCAGGAACACCGCCCCCCAGCACGGCCCGGGCACCAGGAACACCGCCGCCCAGCACGGCCCGGGCACCAGGAACACCGCCCGCCAGCACGGCCCGGGCCCCAGGAACACCGCCCCCCAGCACGGCCCGGGCACCAGGAACACCGCCCCCCAGCACGGCCAGGGCACCAGGAACACCGCCCCCCAGCACAGTCCAGGCACCAGGAACACCGCCCGCCAGCACAGTCCAGGCACCAGGAACACCGCCCCCCAGCACGGCCCGGGCACCAGGAACACCGCCCGCCAGCACGGCCCGGGCCCCAGGAACACCGCCCCCCAGCACGGCCCGGGCACCAGGAACACCACCCGCCAGCACGGCCCGGGCACCAGGAACACCGCCGCCCAGCACGGCCCGGGCACCAGGAACACCGCCCCCCAGCACGGCCCGGGCACCAGGAACACCACCGCCCAGCACGGCCCGGGCACCAGGAACACCGCCCCCCAGCACGGCCAGGGCACCAGGAACACCGCCCCCCAGCACAGTCCAGGCACCAGGAACACCGCCCCCCAGCACGGCCTGGGCACCAGGAACACCGCCCCCCAGCACGGCCCGGGCACCAGGAACACCGCCCCCCAGCACGGCCCGGGCACCAGGAACACCGCCCCCCAGCACGGCCCGGGCACCAGGAACACCGCCCCGGAGCACGGCCCGGGCACCAGGAACACCGCCCCGGAGCACAGCCGGGGCCCCAGGAACACCGCCGCCCAGCACGGCCCGGGCCCCAGGAACACCGTCCCCCAGCACGGCCAGGGCACCAGGAACACCGTCCCCCAGCACGGCCTGGGCACCAGGAACACCGTCCCCCAGCACGGCCTGGGCACCAGGAACACCGTCCCCCAGCACGGCCTGGGCACCAGGAACACCGCCCCCCAGCACGGCCTGGGCACCAGGAACACCGCCCCCCAGCACGGCCAGGGCCCCAGGAACACCGCCCCCCAGCACGGCCAGGGCACCAGGGACACCGTCCCCCAGCACGGCCCGGGCACCAGGGACACCGTCCCCCAGCACGGCCCGGGCACCAGGAACACCGCCCCCCAGCAGGGCCAGGGCACCAGGAACACCGTCCCCCAGCAGGGACAGGGCACCAGGAACACCGCCCCCCAGCAGGGCCAGGGCACCAGGAACACCGCCTCCCAGCACGGCCAGGGCACCAGGAACACCGCCCCCCAGCAGGGCCAGGGCACCAGGAACACCGCCCCCCAGCAGGGCCAGGGCACCAGGAACACCACCCCCCAGTACTGCCCAGGCACCAGGAACACCGCCCCCCAGCATGACCCGGGCACCAGGAACACCGCCCCGGAGCACAGCCGGGGCCCCAGGAACACCGCCCCCCAGTACGGCCCAGGCACCAGGAACACCGTCCCCCACCACGGCCCAGGCACCAGGAACACCGACCCCCAGCACGACCCGGGCACCAGGAACACCGCCCCCCAGTACGGCCCAGGCACCAGGAACACCGCCCCCCAGTACGGCCCAGGCACCAGGGACACCGCCCCGGAGCACAGCCGGGGCCCCAGGAACACCACCCCCCAGCTCGGCCCAGGCACCAGGAACACCGCCCCGGAGCACAGCCGGGGCCCCAGGAACACCGCCGCCCAGCACGGCCCAGACCCGAGGAACACCGCCCCCCAGCACAGCCCGGGCCCCAGGAACACCGCCCCAGAGCACGGCCAGGGCCCCAGGAACACCGCCCCGGAGCTCACACCCAGCTCCAGGACCCCAACTCCGGAGCTCAGTCCAGGTTCGAGCACCACCATTGTTAGCCCAGTCTCGTTAGCCCAATATCACCCTGGGGACTCTGTCTCCAGCCACAGCATCACCAGCAACAGTGGAAAGGCTGATCACATCAAGCGGGGCCCGCGGAGGTTTGCTAGGAGGTGCTGGAACTTTTTTCGGAAACTTATCTGTCTTCCACCAACAAAGGGGTACTGCAAACCCAGTCAAGTAAAGCCCCTATAGAATTTGGACAGATAAGGTCCTTTCGTGGAGGCCAGCCTCCCCTAGAACATGGACCACTCGGGGAAGAGATTCGTGTAGGAATAAAATCAGGTATCTGTTTAAAGGAGAAAACGAATGGTAATATGGCACCTCCATCCCTATAATTCATCCTGACTCATCTAGGGAAACTGCCAGAGCCCTCTAACCTTCCTTCCTTGCTTCTTCCTGTAGTTTCCTAACTGGACTTTCTACAGCATATGTCCAGTTGGACACATTTTCTATATGTTGCATAAGTCACATAATAAATCACTTTCAAGAAGGATCCCTGACTTCAGCCCTTCCCTGAGATGTTGTTGCCTTTCATACTAAGGCCTGTTGTCTCTCTGATAAAGATAGGGGAAATAAACTGTGGCATTTTATCTTACTGACAGAGCAAATTCTAGTATTGTAGTTTGTTTATACCTATGTGAACTCTAGAGTTGTATTTTAACAAGAGTGAGAATGCTTCATCTTATGGTAGGTCCTGAAAATTGAGGTTGGAATGGGAAATTGTCATTCACCTGTCAATGTAGACAAATAATTTTCTTAGACTTGTAATAATTAGATCATAAAATACATGTAAAGTCTATGAACAGTAGCTGGCCCATAAGTGCTTAAAAAATGTTAATAATTTTTCCAGAAAGTTGACCAATTTCTATTCTGTCCCACCACCTGTGTTCCTTTATCAATGTGACATAGTCCAATCAGTGGTGAGGGACTAGGATATGCTATTAAGAAGACCACTTCATCCTTGACTCCAGAGAAGTTTTTAACCTCCCAGTTCTGTGCTTAAAACTATCTGAGAGCTTTAGAAGCTTTCTGACAATAAACAAGTCCATTAATTTTAGTATCTAGCTTTTCAGTATGAGTATAATGTGACCAAAAAAAACATTTAAAAATATATTCCACAAGGCCATTCCTCATAGACATTCCAGTTGAAGGGTAGCAGAATATGGCCTATTAAAATATAGTATTTTGGCATAAGAATTATTTTGAGCTGAAGGCAATTGTATCTTGTATCTGAGAAGCATGAGATACAAGGAAAGCTTTCTGCCCTCCCCCTATTTGGCTAAAAGCAGCATATAAATTTGTACAGGTGTATTCCCTACCCTCTCTGTCAGAAAGGACAGAAGTTAATCGCTGGAGAGAATTCTAAAATCTTATCAACCAGAGATAGCACCAGGGGAATCTACATAACAAACTTGCCTAAAATTGGTCTTTCTTTACCATTAGTTTCATATATTTGCCTTCCCACAATTTGCTCATTCTGGAAGCTCAAAGTCCTTTTCCTCTGTCTTGTCACTTCTCCAAAAAAGTATTGCTCTTTTGTTAAGATGGTATATAAGCCCAAGTTCTAATCAACCCTTTGAGTTACTCATCTCTGGGTACTCCGATGTGACACACCAGTTAATAAAGTTCTGTTTGCTTTTCTCTTGCTAACCTGTCCTTTGGTAGTCTAATTTACAGGTCCCCAGTCATTATTCAAGATGGACGGATAGAGGAAACAGATTTGTTCCCATCCCTACACAGCAATGGCCTCAGGAGCTGTACTGGGCCGTTCCAGATTTCAGTACAGTCAGTTTCTGATGCTCTGGTTCTTAGTGTGCCTAATATGGTAAAGTTGAAAATATCAGATATCAGCCACAAAGGCAGGATTTGTTGAATAGGTCCAGAACATGTTTCTTGGAGACTTTTCCTTTTGATGAGAAATAAGGAGACACAAGAATCATCTCATCTGCAGGGCACCATCACTAGGAGACACAACCCCCAACACCCATTCCACCAGGAGGTGTTAATGTGGAATGAGCTCCTGCATTTAAAGGGGAGTGAGGGTGGGGTAAGGGCAACAAGGGGAGAGGGTGCCAAATGAGTTCTCCTAATCCATTTCTGGTGACTTTCAACTACCTCACATTCCATTTAGAGGACTGTTTTTTAAACTTTGTTCCACCATGACATACAGTTTTGTGAAATGATATCCTTATTATTTATGGTAAAAAAGTTAATATCGGTTATTTTAGTAATATTTGAGGTGAATGTGGGGCAAATCCCAAACTAAACTCTTCTAAAAACTAACAGAATGCTAGGCCGTGACCCACTAAATTCATTCCATGACCCTTGTAGTGAGTAGCAACCCCAGCTTGAAGAAGACTGCTGAGTGTCCAGAAATCTCCAGTAGAAACTCATTCTTCTTCAGGAGGAGTAAACACAGTAGATAGACTTCAATCTCTCCAGCAGAGTTTTGCGTGTGTGCTTGTTTTTTGTTCTTGCCCAAGAAGAGTTTAAGTTTCCTGAACTGATACGGGGTTTGCAAGAGAAGTTTTTCTCAGTTTTCCTCACTTTACTCCATTCCTTCTCCATCTGGGGTGCCCAGATCTTTCTCCGTCCATTGAGTAAGAAGCAATGAGTCATATCCTCAGATGGGATATAGATATCTATACCTTTTTGCCAGCACCCTACCATCAGCTTTGTCTGGTTGAGAGAGGGAGAACATTTCATCCTCAGCAGAAGTCATTCTGTGGTGTTTTCTGACACTAACAGTGAACTGTCAAACATCAGCTGTGTGTTCTAGAATTTGTTTCAATTCTGACACTATCTGCCTAGAGTTAGCACCTGATCCCACAAGGTCACGGCTCAGTCCCTGAAGATTGCTCCTGTCCCCAGCACCCTGCCTCGACTTCAGATGCCAGTGGAAAGCACCAGGTTGTCACTGATAGTTCTGACCAACTGGCTATAAATTCAGAGGTTCCTACAAACTCCCTTCTCAGATTTCATAGTTCAGTAGAACAACTTACAAAACCCCAGGAAGTGCTCTACTTGCTAGTATCTATTTATTATAAAACAGCCAAATGAAAGAGGTACACAGGGCAAAGTATGGAGAAAGCGACGCGGCGCTTCTGTGACCTGTCTGGACGTCGCACCCTCCTAGCATCTCGATGTGTTCACTAACTCTGAAGCTCTCCAAACCCTGTCATGTGGGAGATTTTAATGGAAGTTTCATTGTATAGGCACAATCGGTTAAATCATTGGCTACTGGTGATTGAACTCCATCTCCTGCCCTCTCCCCTTCTCAGAGGTCAGGTATTGGGGCTGGAAGTTCCAATCTCCTAGTTATGCCTGGCCTTTGGTGAACACCCCCATCCTGAAGCTCTCCAGGGACCCCCAACTACCAGTCATGTCATCAGCATACAAAAGATATTTTTATCCCTCAAGATTCCAAGAGTTTTAGAAGCTCTGTGCCAGGAACAAGGGACAAAGACCAAATATATATATATATATATATTTATATATATATATATATATATATATATATATATATATATATATAATATATATATATATATATATATATATATATATATATATATATCACAAATTTATTTATTTCAGGAAGATTTATGGGCATCTGAGCTAATGTGGAGGGTGGCAAGAGAGGAGCCAATTTCATTTACTCGTTTTCTCCCCAATATTCACCTGGCTTCCTTGCACAGGATCGAAGTAAGAGAAGGAACCAAGCCAGAATTGTTTTAGCTCATCTCACTGCCCTTATCTTCTGATCCAAGGCAGAGTGTGTCTGGAAACCAC
The DNA here is from genome assembly GCF_964194185.1 of Rhinolophus hipposideros. Classification (NCBI taxonomy): domain Eukaryota; kingdom Metazoa; phylum Chordata; class Mammalia; order Chiroptera; family Rhinolophidae; genus Rhinolophus; species Rhinolophus hipposideros. The sequence goes on along the minus strand of NC_138060.1, from coordinate 14,556,384 downwards.
TTGAATGTGAAAAATCTTCCTATTGTAGGCAAAATTGAGAGTCAGTGAGAAAAAATCACAAGGAGAGAGAAAGCACTAGAAAGTTTTGAAAAGTTAGGTTATTGTCTGTTGTACTCCCCTTCCTTATACCCTTGAAATATTATGAAAACTTCAACTAACACCCTTTACTGCACAGTGCTCTACAGCTGTAGTGACGCTCTGTTTGAAGCGATAAAGAAAATACAGTGGTTCCAAACATTTCTCTGAGTCTTGTACATTCCCCACCTTTTAATGCATATTTTGCTTGCACCTGTAATTCTTCTGCTCTTATCATGACCTCTTATCATGTTCTCTCTGCGTTATTTCTCTACTCGAATTGCATCCCCATCAGCTCTCCGTGGTTTCTGAGCAATGAACCAGGGCTGCTTGCGAGTATTTTCTTTTGTTTTATCTTTTTGCACATTTTGCCTTTCTGCTACTCAGAATCCCCACCATCTATCATGAATAAGACAACAAGAGCACTGCAGGCCACTCCCCTGCACAGTGTTCCCCTTCAAAAACAGGTTTGCAACCTTGATATTCATTTTGATTTCTTAAGATTTTCATTGTAGTAAAGCAAATATTTTTCTTATAAGACTGCTTTAAAAAATTAATAGGCTATTTTAGTTTTAGACGAATAGAAAAATGGAGGAGAAAGTATGAAGAGTTTGCATATATCTGGTCACAGCCCGTTCTACCCCCAAACCCCCTTGTTATTAACGTCTCACATTAGTGTGCTCCATTTGTTATAATTGATGAGCCAATATTGATATATTATTATTAACTAAAGTACATAGTTTAAGTAATGGTTCATTCTTTGTATTTTACATTCTATGGGTTTCAACACATGAATTTTGGGGGAACACAAATATTCAGATGGTAGCATTTGGTGTATAGTCTCCCCATTAGCATACAGCTGGATGAAATCCAGGTAACCCACATGAACTTGGCTGATGCCTTCCTCCTCCTCACCCTCCAGTGAAGCTCACTGGCTGGTGAGAAGATGCAGCCAATTCTGATGGTTCAATGGGAAACGTTGTTCTGGGCAACTCAGGTAGGATTGACCAGTGAGTTCTGAATTAACATGGGAAACACCTGTGGGAAGGACATAGGATGTTTTTAGAGGGCATTTTCTGTGTTTTCCATTTCCTCATCTCTCCCCAGCATCTACTGGAGTAATCCTGCTTGATGAAGATACAATGTACATAGTCAATGTATTAGAATTCACATTAGAAGAGTTTTTGGTATGACGGCTATAAAAATAAATCTTGTTTAAGTAGGGGTCTGATTTATTTACCCAAGGTGATAAATTAGGAATGAGAAACCTCAATTTAATCTCAATTCATTGAGGATCTATTTACGACCTAATAGATGCTGGAAACTATTCTATGTGGGTTGAGATAGTAAGATAAATCAGAAATGGATTTCAGTCTCCAAGTCTTTTCAGTTTTAGGAGGACTGATTTGTTTGGTTTAAGTAGAAAGAAATCTAAGTTCTGAGCAAAGAATAATTAGAGGTAAAGGAGCTGATAGAATTTAAGATTTCTGGGTGGGAATATCCAGCAGCATGAATACCATGAAGGGAGTACTAAATATTCCTAGAGAAAGGGATTTGAACCTTTGGGTGGTGGAAACTATAAAGGCAAGAAGATGGGCAGTTGTCCCCATCTTGTGAGTATGTCTGAGTATTAAATGTTGTCTCTTCCTGTATTCTATTGAATCCGACCCCAACCCATCAGGATGTTCTCTCACTGGCTCTGTCCATATTCCACTAATTTCCTTTTCTTCCTTCTCTCTGTCTCTCCTTTAAATTGACCACTAAGAACTCAAGATTCAGTCTGTGTTGACTATATTGAATATGTTTTCATGTTTCCTGTTACTACTTTTTGAAGTAGTTTGTATATCTCACAGTGCTGAATTAAATTTGTTAACGTATGTGGAGAAGTATAATGCTAAGCTCTTTGAGGCAGGAGAGTGTCTATCCTGTTCCCCAAGTGTCTAGAATAGTGAGTGGGACAGACTCAGCCTCTATAGTCACATATGTCGGAAAAGGTTTCAGGCCAGAAAACCTGGGATTTGTATTGATTTGCTCTGTGGCAATGGCAGTTTTGCCCCATCATTTTTAAACATGTCTCCTCATTTAAACATGAGATTAATCATATTTCAAAGTTTACCTTTCAAAAATCAGAGGAAATAAAGGATAAGAAAACATTTACAACTGTAACATGTTTTAAGTATTGTATGTTGCCATTCGTTTGCATAACAATCAAAAGTATTCAAAAGAATCAAATTCTCCAGACCTTAAAAAGTCCTAGTTCAGACTTTTCAGCTAACTGTTTTCGATACAGATTTGAGGATGATTCAAGCTCTATAACTCCACATTTCAAAGCCATCTCAGTTCAACAAGCTCACGATATATCACGTGTGGATCTTTCACTTGTATGACTATTTCCAACTGTGCTCCTTTTCTCCTCTCCCCACTGCTATGTACCTTACTATGTGCTGGAAAAGGTAAACTCTTTGCCTTTCTAACTTGGCACAGAGAGCAAGGTCCTAAAGATTTCTTTGTAAGATGGGTCATTTATGCAGCACGTAGCTCAGTGTTGCATGAAGAATATCTGGAAGCTTTTCAAATGTCAGCCCATTGGCAGACACCCCGCCACACACGTACATTGTTAAGATCTTCTGAGAAGTGAATCTAAATGTCACTGTCCTTGTGTGAAGTTACCCAGGAGGTGCAGCAGGTCAAGAAAATGCATACCGCAGAGCCCGTTTCACCAAACTGAGGACCACGGAGAGCTGGCCCAAGGATGTCCTCTTGATGCGCATGTGTGAATTATAACATGCTTCTGAATAAAAGATGCTGAGGGAAGAGGAAGAAAAACCTGACTTACAGTGTAATTTCCAGGCCTTTAAAGGACTTTTTTTAGAGGAGTGGAGAGGAAGTTGGGAGTTCTAGGACACTCCCTGCCCCAAGAACACATTTGCATGGGAATGTACACTCACAAACCTACACAATCCCACCCACACTGAACAGCACTGGGAATGGATCTCTTCTGAGCAAAGTGGTCACCTAGCAGCTAAGGTGACTTAGCACTATTATTTCCCATTTACTCTGCCCTGCGTGGTTCTGTAGTCCATTTAGCCAGCCTATTTGGGGTTGTGGAAGGTGACCCTTGCTCGAAACAAAGCACTGCCTTCATGTTGCAGTAGAAATATCCTAAGATAGGATGCCTTAGCCATTCTGTCAATAATGCAATAGTAGACCACACCTTTTCTCAGTTAGTGTGTGTCTTTTCTCTTGGTCCTAACTCTTCCCAGGGGTGATGCTCTCATATCAGTTAGGGTTGCTCACCAAATGTAGCAAAGATAAGGCAGAATAAGGACTCTACCCAAATCCACTTAAGAACAACTTGGCTTATCCCAAACTTCCAGCTGGTTGACACTAAGACAATATTTGATAATTGATGCCTTGAGGAATGAGAGCCCAGCAGGTAGATTTCATGAGGAAAATAAGGCACCTGCCAGTGAACAGGGATGGGTCCAATGGAAGGTTGCCAGATTACATACTGGATGCTGGTTAAATTGGAAATTCAGATAAGCAATGAATCATTTTTGGTATAAGTATGTTCAAACATGCCCAGTTAAATAGGAATTTCTCATAAATATATATAAATATATATATATATTTAATATATATATATATATATATATACAATATATATATACACATATATATACATGTATATATATATGTATGTATGTATGTATGTATGTATGTATGTATGTATGTATTGGCATAAATATGTCCCATGCAATATTTGTCCAAAGGGACTGAGTTAGGTGGTGAGAGGGAAGGCCTGTGACTGACAGCCCTTCAATGCTCTATAGAATTTGGGAACAGTTTCCAGTGGAATCAGAAGGTGTGAGGAAAAATATTGACCTGAAGAAACACCACCAATAACAGAAATGAAACACAATTATCATTGTCAGTACAGATGAAATAGTTGAAAATGGTCTAAAGAGGAAAAAATGTAATTATTGTAATCCCTAAATGTTTTGGTTATGTTTCTCATCTTTAAATTTTGAAACATTTTTTCTTACAGTACATTCACCATGAATGCTTGAATTCAAGTAAACCCCACTGTTTACTCTAGAATTTCTTTCTTGGAAAAACTGTCCAATGAGAAACATTCTCATCCAGGTTCGCTTAATTTGCCTTCTCCACACTTCCTAAAAGTGTGGAGGTATTTATTTCCACATATTAAAAAATGCTCACCATTTCTTATAACCAGAACCAAGCAAGTATTTAATCATTGAATTTGGTCCTCTTGCTTACTTCCCACAGAAAAGTCCAGATATTTTGACTAGAAATAGAGCAGTGTCTTTTTTCTCCTTGCCCACTTCACATTCAACTTCCCCTTAATCTATGCTTTTCTTCTCAGAAGTAGTTCATTGCCAGCTCCTACTGCTTCATTACCCAAATGTGAACCTCCCCGGGCGGTCGGCTCAGTTGAGTATTTTTCCTCAGGCAAGAGAGTGAAAGGGCTCGGTTTAGTACCTTGTGAGCAGAGATGGCACCTGAGTAGCAACCGGATGACCACCCAAATGCAGCATCAGTAGGAAAGAATCCATCTAGCATATAAAAGCAGGCACCGATAAATTGCTAAACACTGTAGTACAATGATGGCATACATCTCAGAAATGAGAATTTTGAAAATCAATAAGAATTGAAATTGAAAAAGGAAGAGCTGTAGCTGTCAAAATGCAGGATGTCAGCAGGGTATTTGAGGTGAGGTCCACGTTGGCTTCTCTGGTGCCACAGAATCACCTATTAAGAAAAGTTGTCTCTAGGGTGACTTGTGTTATTTCTCTTTGATAAATATTGCATCTCAACCCAGGCACTAGATTCTTCTCCCAAATCATAATTGACCTGCACATTCTGTGGGCCAACTGTTAGGAGGCATTTCTTCAGCTGAGGGAGGAGGGGAGGGGTGTCTGAGGACGAATGAGAAGCTGAGGCTCAGAGGCTCATGCGGGGATGGGGTCTGGATATAATGAGGCACATTTAAGATTCATGTAATGACTTCAAAAATCTGTTGTCTGAAAGACGTGCTGGGAGTACAAGTAGCAGAGCACAGTGAGGATAGAATTTGTCACAGACAAAACCACTAGGGACCAGAGACCTCTCCTATCTCAGTTATAAGATGAAATTCAATATACGAGGTATGATTAATAACTACGGTGAATATTTAAATTATTAAAAATTATGACAGTAAAAGATGCATTGCCATGAATCCCCATCAAAATACTCCCCCTCGCTTCAAGCACATTGATCCCATCGTTTTTGCCACTTTCTGAAGCAGTTCTGGAAGTCCTGTTATGTAATTGTCTTTAGTTGCACTGTTGTGGCTGCCTCAATCCCGAATCCATCCAAAATGTTTACCTTTAGTGGTCATTTTGACTTCGGGGAAGAGCCAGAATTCCCACAGTGCCAATTCCGGTTAATAAGGCGGATGAGGACACAATGTAATGTTTTTATTTGACAGAAATTGCTGTACCAGAAGTGATGTGTGACACAGAGCATTGTCATAACGGAGAATGGAGCACACTTTAAAATACACTTTCTCTCAACCATACCTGACACCCGACTGACTGCACCAAACAAGTTGAAACTTGTCACACACTGTTACTAAGGTTTGATGTGCCACTTCCCATTTTGAAGATCCCTGACTTTCCATTGGATGGCACCCGACAACAGCATTTACCATATTTTTTGATCATACCTTATATGTGGCTTTACTTTTTTAAAATCTGCTTTTTTATAGATCTTCAATTTTATTTTAAAAATTGTACCAATTTATATTAACACACAGTTGCTACTGCTCCACAGCCCTGCCAACTCTTGGTAATGATCAGCTATTTTGTTGTGCTTTTGTTCCTGTTTTTGTTTAGTCATTCTAGTGGTTCAGTAGTAGTGGCTTGGCATTGTGGCTTTAATTTGTTTCCTTATTTCTGATGAGATTAAACACCCTTTTATTTGTGTAGCACCATTTAGATATCTTCTTTTGTGAAGTTATATCTTTTGCCCATTTTAAACAATGGATTCTCCATTTTTTCTTATTGATTTATAGTTCTTTATATCTTCCAAATACTTTACCAGTTATATGAATTACAAATATCATATCACAACAAGTACTCTATATATTTCCTTTTTTTTCTTTCTTAATAGTATCTTTTGATGAACAGTTTTTAATGTAGTTCCATTATGTTTTTTGGGTCCTATTTGGATCTTTATTTTTCTACTCATTTTTTTTCAAAGAAAGATTATGTAAAAGGGTATGTCTGTATGCACTGGCCACCTTGAGATATAACTAATTAGCATATCCGTTCAAAAAATAATTTTGCCTTTGCAAGATAAATCAAATAGCATAATTCACAGACTAATACCATCAATTCCTTTACAAACTGTGCTTTGAAAACTTGAATATTATCATTGACTTCAAGATAGAGGGACAAAAGCCCATACACATATTAATATTTTTTCATTAGCTCCATGTTGATCTGTCACACCGAGGTTTCATGGGTAGTCTTTTCTAACGCAGCACTTCTCAAACCTTAATGTGCCTAGGAATCACCTGGCAATCTATTAATAGTTTCAATGCAGCTTCTGATTCAGTAGGTCTGAAGTGGTATGTGAGCCCCTGAATCTCTCCCAGGTATGTCAGTGTAGCTGATTAGAGTATCAAGGTTCTCTAGCACAGGGCAGATTTGCTACCAGGAGGAACAGCTAAGGCACATTACACATCCATATGAGGCGCTACAGCAATACAATTTTTAATACTAAACTGCTCTTTTTGTTTTGTCCCCCCAAGCTGTTGTTGAAATAGTTACACAGACCAATAGTCTCAATTTTTCTCAAACGTAAAATAGATTTTAAGCTGGTGATTGTTAATTTCAATTTGAAATATCTAAAGATTTTGGAAGCGTGGCTCATTTTGCCTTGCTTATAACTAACAGAGGGTTCTAAGGCTGAATCCTGTAAGGTTGACACCAACCAGTTGGCCAACAAAGATTAGGGTATCTTATTTGGAAGAACTTTTTTAGTACAGAGTTTGGAAATAAAAGCTGAATCTGAAATGAGCTTACAGCTTTCTTCTCTGTCCTTCTTTCTCACTCTAACACTTTCCAACTTCCCACTCAGCTTCTCTCAGCCTATTATTAAGGAGACTAAAAATAGTGACACTTTAAATTTTAGTATCTTGAGCAACACAATGTTTAGAAATATCACCTGACTAGGATATTAGATTTTAGGCATAGCTGCTTTTTTTTTTTAAGGTTTATAGAGGAGAAACCTGGCAAACACTGCCTGCATATACTGTTGATACGATGTGATGAGAAACGCACACTTCTTTTGTAGCCTTTCTTCCCCCAAACCCATGACCCTAAGGTAATCATTAGAAAACCATCCTACAAACCTGAATGGAGAGATGTTCTACGAAATACCTGAACAATACACCTCAAACATGTGAAGGTTATTCTGAGAAACAAAGACTGACAAACTGTCACAGACCAGAGGAACATAAATACAGTGTGGCTCCCTGGATTGAATCTTGGGAGGGAAAGGACATGAATGAAAATGCTGGTGAAATCTGAGTGCAGGCTATGTTTTAGTTAACAGTAATGCATCTGTGTTGGTTCCCTAGTTCCGACAAATGTACCACAGTAATATGGAAACATTACAGGAAACTCAAGTGAGGGGTATATAACACTGTCTGTACTCTTTTAAAATGTTTCCCTAAATCTAAATTTATTCCCAAATATAAAGTTTATTAAAAATGGTATTGAAGGGCGGTGGGGGGGGGCATTTGAGGGACTACTAAAAGATTTTTTGAGAGCACACTTCAGGGGTACAGTATTTTTTCCGCCTATAAAGTGTGTCTGGGCAGGGGAGGCGTAGTGCAGGAGTGTGTACTTTGTTAGTGACATACTGAGAAAATAAACCAATACAGAAATCAAAGACTACCACTGGTTCCAAAGAAAAGCAAAAGAACACATCAATGTCTTACAAAAGTTCTTAGTCATGATAGTAAGCCCAGACGCTCCGCTGAATTTTACCGAATTGATTTGAAAGAAAAAGAAGTCTAGAGGAACTGTTGAAAAATCTGTTGAGTGACTAATCCCGAATTGGATCCCACTGGAGGAAATTGGAGAGACCCATTAGGCGGACGAGTCCGTCCATTTCCTCGGAATTATCGACCGAGGCTCTGCCTTTGCACCGTGCGCATGTGCCAGCGGAGAAGCTCGCCTGCCGGCAGAGAGTTAAGTGGAAACATCACAATCAATAAAAGACACTCTATTTTCCATTTGCTCATTGTTTTTTAAGGACGTATTTTGTAACAGCACAAGAAACATTCAATTCAATGTCAATTCACCTTCTGGGTGGGAAGAGGACTCCAGATATTGGCCTTTAGTGCCTGATAAAGTTTGTGACAAGGCTCGGTTTGCTGACATTCCGCCCAAAGCGCAGCCTTAGCCGTGAGGACCCGGGATAAGCGATGCTCAGCATGGCTGCATGATCCTGGGACCTTTTCAGTGCAAAAACAAAACTGACAACAAATGTCAGCTGAGCACTTACTGGCTGTTGCCAGCCAGTCAAGAACCTTTCACTAACTCAGTTGCAGAATTTCTTCAGTGTGGGCTTTTTTTTTTTCCATATTAAATAGGATTTAAATTAGTAGGCTTCCATCTGGTCCTACCATTCTTCTCCTTCCATATCCAAAAGTGACTTTAATGACACTGTTTAAAGCAAAGTTTGAGCTTTAGATTGACCTCGTGTAGTTTTTTCTGTTTTCTTTTTTTTTTTTTTTTTTTTTTTGGTTTTTAAGTATGTGATGGTAATGGTGGTGAAGGTGGTGATGAATGTGCTAGACTCCATTCAGAAATATATATTTTTTCATATTCTTTCTCCCAAGTTGCTCCTGCCCCAACTGAAAAATAATTGGATTAACCAGGGATATGGTTTTGTGTACATTTAATATGCGTAACAGATTATTTTAAAAGATGGCTATGATTGTTTCTCCCTTTCAAGTATGCATAAACACTCTGCAATGTGACTTTGCTACTCTTCTTATCAAGAGGGGGAACTGATTTCTCTACCCCTAGGATCTGGTCTGTGACTTGATTTGGCCAAGGTAGTATTAGCCAGTGTGATACAAGAGCTTGAAATTGTGCTTATTGGATCTTGCTTTTTATTGCTGATGGGAACCCTTCTGCCCTCACAGGAGCAAGCCAGGGCTATCCTCCTGGAGTTTGACAGGCTGCAAGGACAGAGTCCCTGGCTGTCTCAGCCATCCCAGCTAAGGCCCAGTCATGAGAGTGAGGTCTTTTCAGGCCACCTGGCCCCAGCCAACCCAACTTAGACCACAAGAACTGCCAAACTAACGTACAGAATTACGGGAAATAGTAAACATTGTTTTAAGCTAACATGTTACCCCGAAAATAGGACTGGGTCTTATGTTAATTTTTGCTCCAAAAGATGCATTAGAGTGTATTTTCAGGGATGTTTTATTTTTTCATGTACAACAATCTACATTTATTCAAATACAGTCATGTCATCTTCTTCTGGAACATCGTCATAACGTACTAAATGCATCTGTCTGGCTGATGATCTTAACTGGGGCTTATTTTCCATGTAGGTCTTATTTTCGAGGAAACACAGTACTATGTTTTGGAGTAGTTTGTTACATGGCAAAAGCTAATTCATTCAGTATGTATTTTTTGTGAGAATTGTTTACCTTTTTTTCTCATTTAAGTCTTTAGAGTCTCAAATTCTAATTCATGTTTTAAGTCCAGATCATGTGTCTTGTCCTCAGATAATCTGCCTCATCTATGAGACACAATTAATTGTTCTTGATACTTCCATGACACTCTATTATGTTTTACATGTGACATTTATGCCATACCTCATTGTCCATGTCTGTATTTTCTTCTTTTGCTAAATTCTAAATGGTAAGATCAGTACATCTTTGGGCATAGCCTGGTCTTCAGTATAGTAGACACTAAAACATTTCTTGAATAAAATATAGGAAAGTTTTAGGAATTATTTTTATTTGTTTGTTTTTTATTAACTAACTTCTCTTCACTGGAGTCTTTGAGGGAATCCAATCTATAGTAACATCCTATAGAGTTTTGACCAACCTGAGAAATAAGATACATGAGATGGCAAATGGAGACTATGCTATTTTATTACTGATAAAAGCTAGTTTAGGGGACATGGTTTATCTGTAGGCCAACAAGCTTCCTAATTCTTAATTCCAGAAATAAGCAAATGGACCCCGCCAGATGTAGGCTGTTATATTAGCCTGTGTTTGAAGGATGGCCTCTTGTCCCTCTTCTGTCATAGAGTTGACCTGTCTCCATGTCCCCATTGTATATGTGTCACGTGTCTGTTATCGTGCTCATAGCTCTTCCTGGCAGTCTTACTAAATCACCTAATACATTACAGGTCTGTCTCTCAACTGTAATCCCCTTGGGTCAAGGCTTGGCATCTTAGTTATTTCCCTATCTCTTGTGCCTTGCAGAGTGCAGGGCACAAAATTTGTACAAATTTGCACAAAATTTGTTGAAAGACTAAGTTCTGTAATTATGTGATTCTTGAAGTAGTTTGACATCGGCTTTCTCACTCAGTTGACATTGAAATCATCACAATTATAACACGACAGCTTCTTTATGACACATAATAGTGTATGGACAGAAGTGGGAATGGAAGCTGCATGTGACATGCAGTGTCTCGTGCATATGGTGAGGATTTTAACAGGCATGTGCTCACTAAAGGAAAACAGTCGGAACCCACTGCAGTAATAAGGGGTGATTATCATATGCGTTTGCTGCTTGTACACTAACTTACCCACCCCTCATCAATGCACTCTTTTTTAAAGACTTAAAGATAATGGGACCATGAGATGTTCTGAAAACTGAATAGGATTTCAGCTGACTTTTTGTTTTTATATTTTCCAAAGCTTTCACAGGCAAAATGCCTTTGAAGATGTTTCTTTAAGGAAAAAAGCTCTCAGATTCTAATGGGGGTGTGTGGAGTTTGTTAAACATGTAGATTCCTGGTCTCCATCCCCAGCGTCTTCTGCTTCAGGAGGTCAGGGAAGCAGACTAGTGTTGAGTTATGTTTAACAACCAGCCAGGTGACTCTGACAAGGTAGCCTGTTGGTCATCTTCTGAGTAACAGCTCTTCCAGTTGAAAGCAACAGAGACCTGCTCAACTTGCTCAAATTTAAAGGCCCTTTTTCTCTTGTAAGGATATAGTGATCCCCCCAGGAACCCAAAGAAACATTACACAAGCAGACTTCTGCAACGTGCAGCAGCAAAGCAGCTCCAAAGACCGACGGGACCCCATCTCTATCTCTCTGATTCTTTCTGTACATCTGACCTCTCCTCACTCTCAACGACTTCCTTTCAGTCTTTAGGCCCTTAGGACTTTGGTGTGTGCTCCCACTCACTACTACACCCCAACTCTTCCCTTAAAGCTCTCACCACCACCTGGGAACTTACCTGAGAGAAAGAGAATCTAATTCGTGTAGTACATCCTCTTGAGCCCTGGTACATAAATGAAAGGTCAGGAACAACCTCTGTGAGAACCATATCTAATGGGATATCCACTCCTTTCTTATCCAGGCAGCTGGGGGCTGACAATGGAAGGGAAGGCTCTGTAGAAGAGATTGGCTAGGAGGCTGAGGGCACTGCTGAAAACTTCATCATGGTACCCTCTCACCTTCTCAACCTCTGAAACTTGACAAGTGACAACATAGGGAGTGAATTCATCTTAGCAAACGGCCTTTACTTTAAGGAGTGTTCTTTCATCACAATATGTGACACTGCTGTGGAGTGCGATGTTTTGATAATACAAATTCTCAGACAAAAGGGGAAGTTGTAAGATGTTTACATATTGAGAGATTCTTAGAGCCCAAGGGCTGGCACATGGAGAACCAATACTCAATGAGCAAAGAGCTTCTAATCCATTGAGTCAAACTCTGAGTGCTCATTATGTCTTGGTACCCGTCAAAGTTAGTTGCATTGGGTCCACTTTTAACCAGCTAGAGTTTTCCATGTTGCCTTTTGGGGTGATTTTATTCTTTATTAATCAGAGTCAGTGGCAGTATGAGTTATTGGAAACCTGTAAACTCATTCTGCCTGTAAAAAGTAAAAAAAACAAAAAGTAAAAAAACCTCATACCAGATTGATTTTGTTGGCAAAATAACAATTACTTTGTCTACTGTGTGTGAGCACTTGTGTGTATGTGATGGCACAGTAAGGAAAGAGATGCATTTCAGAGTCAAAACCCAAATTCTTTTCCTGAAATTTATAAACTGTCCCCAGGTGAGAAAGATTTCATTTTGGACAATCTAATGAAACTTAAGTAATTATCCATGTTGCGTGTCTGTATGTTTAACAGCGATGCCTTCAAAATATTTTGATACGCAACCTTTCTTCTTTCCCTTTGTGTTGTCAGACAACACCCCAGCTGTCAGATGGAGGGAGACAGGTAACACTGGCATCACTATTCCGGCCACCTTCACCACAGAGTCCCGATAAATAGTATAATAGGATAAACCAGCACAGAGGGAGAGCAGCAGGTGGCACTCAGTGTATCCAGAGCTGAAGGTGTAAATTAATTTCAATGTCTTCATGATACCAAATAACAATTAGATTATAGAGAATGAAGCTTTGGTTCTGAGGGCCTAATATTTGAAGTAAATAAGAATGATGATGATACTTTTCATGATCATGCTGCTTAACCCTTTGAAAGAAGTTTCAAAGAAAGTGCCCCATTTTCAGAACAGCCAATTTCCCCTCTTATCTCTTGAAAGAGTCTCTCTGAACTCCCTGTTTTCAGAAAGGAGAGGTGATACTGATCAGGTAGGTGGAGGGAATTAAGTCTGTTGTTGAAACATTATTCTAAAATATATTTTCCTCTACTTACCGACAACAATAATTTGTTGTTGGTTTTGTTTCTTCATTTATCTGGGACATTCCGAGTGGTCATCCTGTTTCTCATTTGCCTATGCGCTGCCCTTTGCTTGCCATGTCAAATTTGTCACTACCTTCAGGCCCATCTGAAGTGCTACCTTCTTTTCTCTCTGCTCTGAGTGCTCTATTTCAAAGGAGGTTACTCTCCTCTGACCACCTACATAGCAAGTACAGAAACGTATTATGTCACATAGTTTGCTGTTTGTATTGTCCTTTAGGTTGTGTCTTGTTTTTAACCAGATTTTGAACCAGTTGAGAACCAGTCACAGAAGGTGACGGCCTCCAATTGACCCTTATGGCATCCAGCACGTTTCTAGATTCAAAATGGACACCTCAAGCCTCAATTATCGCCAACCATATAGGGATCACCAAGCCAGGATCAAAAGAGGGAGCCTCAGGAAACCCAGAGAGTCAAAGATAAAAGTTGTGGCGCCTCTGACCTCGTGCCTTCTTCCCTATGTGTGTCTTCTCAGCCACAACTCTGGGTCTTCCCTTGCTCTTGATCCCGCACTTAGCCTTCATGCTTGGTCACAAGTTCAGCTCCCCAAGGTTGGTCAGTCACACTCTTCCCTCAGCTGTAGCCTTGCTAGCCCCTCTGACTTCTGGTCCCTCTGGGTGATGGTTCTGCCTTAGCCAGCCTCCAGGATCAGGAATCAGACCACAGACGCTCAATCGTAAATATTTAATCTTATCTCTTATAATCAATCAAAATGAAGCCAAACTTTATGTCAAGACCTCAGCTGTGCATAATCTGATGCCCTGCCTACTTCTTAAGCCTTTTTCTCCTGCTTCTTACTCCTTCCCTCTCCTCATTCTAGCCTTTATACCCCTTGAAACTTTGGACCCTTGCATTGCTATCCTTTCTGCATGGAACGCTTTCCCTGCAGCTGATCACATATTTGGCTCCTGCTCAGCTTTCAGGTCACTCAAGTGGTAGGTCACCTTGTTAAAGGTGACCTCGTTCAATCACTCCCTCAACCTGTGTTTGCTTCCTTTATGTAGCATACATCACCATCTATAATTATTTATTTGCTAATTTATTTACCATTTGTCTCCTCCTATCAGGAGAATGTAAGCTCCATGACAGCAGGAACCTTACCTTTTCTATCACTGAGAGGGCATTGAATACAGAAAATGCTTAATCCATGGATGGATGGTTGCATGGATGTGGAAGGAGTGAGAACCTAGTAAAACAAAGTTCCTATTGGACCTGTTCTCTCTGTAGTGTCTTTCACTCCGGGAGGGACCGTGCCCTCTCTGTTGCTATTTATGGTTTGACGCCTAATTAAGAATGAAATTGTTAGCATCAGAGATGCCTGATTGTCTTAGGAAGCTGTGGCTGGATCTATGCCAAGCCTTGATTAATTACCTGTTTTCCCTCACATTTAAATAGAAAGTGACACCAATTTCTAGTTGAGACTTTGCTGAATCCAGCATGTGGCCGAGGCAATGGTACCATCTCTATTGTGCAGAGATGGTTCCATCATCATCCACTGGAATAGCTGCTTCATTTATTTCAGCTCTCTTCAGGGTTCAAAGGGGGCTTTGCCCTGTGATTCTGGTTGATGTATACACCAGCACAGACGACTGGGAAGATCAGGTAATATTAATTACCCCCATTTCACAGACAAACCAAGGCTCCAAGGCTCAGGCACAAAGCTGTTACAAAGAAAACTAAGAAGTGTGCGTACATGCTGGTTTGTGAAATTCAGTTTGATGTGATTCCCTCTATACCACTGTCTTTCTCTTGATCCTCTGCTTCATTTTTCCATTTTCTTCTTTTATTCACAATCATAGTCCACCTGAATGAAATTTTCATGACTGACAGAATGTGGCCTCATGTGGCAATATAATCCATGGCATCCTTAGTGAATTCCTTTAATAAATTTGCTCTTGGGAGAGTGCCAGAGGCCGTGTGCTTTCTTAGTACTCTAAGGGCAGCGAGGGCAGCAAATCCTTGTGGTGAGGAGCCAGCTGGGAATTTTAGACTTTGCAGGCCAAGAGGCAAAACTGAGACTATCATATGGATATTTATATGACAAAAGATAAGTGTCCACAATTTTTTTCAACAATTTAAAAAAAAAAAGGTAAATTCTATTTTTAACTCACAGACCATACAAAAATAGCCTGATTTGGCCTGGGGCTGTAATTTGATGACTTCTACTCCAGGGGTAGAGCAGAAGTATTAAACCAGGACTCTTAAGCACAACATTATATGATTAATATAGTATATGATATGCAATAGATAACATCTTTAATATAATATATACACATTTTTACACATACACTCTCCTTCTCTCTCTCTGTCTCTCTCTCTCTGTCTCTCTCTTCCTCTCTCTCTCTCATTTCTTGGGCAACATCAGTCTCCCAAACTCCATGACCATGTCTTCAGGCAGGAACATCGGCTCCTTATTCCTTAGTGTGTTACTTCTATACTTGAGTCCTGGCAGCCCCTTCTGAGGTTCTGTAACACCCATGGAAAGTTGGAAGGGACTATACCTCTGCTCTACTATAGGAGACGCATTCTTTCCCTGGGACCATCTTGGTCAGGTGGAGTTAGTGTTGCTAGTCAGGCAGGGGCATAAGCCTTGTCAAGGTATTTGCTTATCTGGTTGTTCTTTCTCTTACCTTCTCTCCTTAAAGGTGCCACAGAGGCCTTTCTCCTCAGTCTCCCAACTCCCCGCTGGGAAAGCTCCCATTTTGTCAATGGACACTAAACTTTGTATCAGAATTATTGCTGTACCAAGGCAAATGTGGTTAGGCCTAGAGTCCTGCTTCTCTATGTGATGGGTAAGGGGCCTCGTTTCTAACTCAATGGGGGCAATACTTATGATAGCGGTTTATGAACTTCCTGACCATTGAAAACTGGGTGACTGGGTCATGCCTTAAACCATATTTTGACATAGCACATTGGCTTTCCTTTATGGAAAGTTCTTCTCAGTGGTTTTAAATAGGACTTTAAACACCAAGCAGAGTTAGAGACAAAGCCACAAGTCAGGATCTGCCTCATGAAGCCAGAACAAAGCCGCGTGCTAGTCACTAATTGGGCCTGTTTCCAAGTATTCCATTTCACTACCTCCTTCTCGCACATGCTGTCTATGCTTCCTGCTACCTTGCAGTTAGATGAGGTCTATGACTTGTTTTGCATGATAAAATACAAGATAAAGTGGCATGTGTCCCTTCTAGGCAGAAATATTTAATTGTCAGAGCAAGACACTGAAGTGCTCGTTTTTTCTCAGCTACAGGGAACATGGAAACACAGTTGAGGCAGACCTACAATCAGCCAGGGGCACTGAGTAACTACAATAAAGAGAACCTCCCAAAAAGCCACAGAGACCATGTGGTACGAGTGAGGAATAGACCTTTGTGGTTATCAGTCACTGAGATTTGAGGTTTTGTTATTACTGTAGCATAACCTGGTCCGTCCTGACTGCTATGATCTGGCTAACCCAAATGCATGAGTGTTGAATGAGAAAAAATAAAACAAAGTAAAATAAATAATCTATCAAGCTGCTTGTTTGGAACAATCACTGTTAACAGTGGTCCCCACTTAGATTGTTTCTGGAGACTGTTGGCCCCCATGCCACACTTGTTGAAGTGGAACTGAGGGCAATTGTGTGTCTTTGAGTAGAAACCCAAAGACCAAAGCTATGTCACAGACAGGGAGAATTGTGCACTGGTTGAACAAACCCAGACACTGGGGTGAATGCCATTGTTTATTCCCCTGTAAGCATTTACAGAGAACCTCTGTATGCCAGACACTCTTAGAACCTCCAACCACTTTATCAGACTGTTTCTGAAAGGAGAACTGCAAGTCTTCTCTTTGAATTCTTTCTTGTTTTCTTTGTGGTCAAGCAATCAAGGAGGAATCCACCTCATTAGCAGCTATTGCATCTCTAGGCAGACAATTTACAAGGCTATTCTCTCCAAGGGGAGACGTTAATGAGAGGAAAACCCTGTGGCTGAACTCCAGAGAGGACAGCTCTGCCCAGCCATCACATTCCTTGCGCAGCTCCATTCTTTCAGCTTGCTGAACTTGGCTGGAAGAAGCCCCAGGCTTCATGGGGTTTGTTTTGACCTCCTTAGACTGAAAACTTATTGCTAGTTTACTGGGCCCTGTCTGCCAGCATGAGCAAGTAATATGAAAAATCAAAACTGACAGCACATTTAAATCAAACCCTTAACCCAAATTGAGTGTCTGAACATCTCATGGAACAATTTAAATCCCCAGATGAAAAAGCAAGGGGGCACTACTGCATTTGCTGGAGGACATGTATTCACGATAGGACTTTCTAGCCGCTGAGAACCAAGGGCTGGACAGACCAGGTTTAGGTTGCCAGGAGGGAGACTGAGCCACTGACCATTTGAGAAAACTAGAGAAGCCACAAAATATCATGGTAGGCTTTCTTATTTTTTTCCACCACAAACTTGCAGCCACTATAGAATTTCTTGTCCTAAGCCACACCACTAGGGTTTCATCTTTTTCTCCTCTTATTGCAAACTAACCCGATTTATTCACTAAGTATTTTTTATGGATCTCCAGGAGACTGTCACTTTGTTAGTTGAATAAAGAAATGTCAAGCTCATGAACAAGTGGTCTCTTCAGCCCAGGACTTCACCGTATAACCTGAGATGGGCTATACAAACTTTCCTTGTACAGGCACTGTGGAGTTGCCTTTTGCCAGTATACAAGATACAAAAGGAAACTTCTGAATTTTGAATCATAAATATTTCACTGTGTGGTAGGGGATAGAAATATGGAAAAGGAGGCAAATCGGAGGCTATTCTGAGGAAGCGGACAGAGTAAACATCTTCATGTTGGCAGAACTTTATTTGCCTTTTCTGTCCAAAATCAACATCTGAACCATGATATTGATTCTTTAGAGACAGGATCCAATGATGGGTATTGGAAATTGAGAATCTTTTTTGGTTAACGTAAAGGTGTAAGGAAACACCTGTTGCTTCATCAAAACGAATTCTGCAGTTAAAATTCTCAGAGAATTGAGCAAACACTCAATTTTGAACAACTTTCCTTCAGAAAGTGGGGCTGCTTCATGTGCGAAACTTAGGGCGTCTTCCCACAGTGCAGCTTAGTTCCTCCAGCCGTGCTTAGCAAGGCTGTGGGCCTCAGAGTTCTGTGGTGGACATGGCTTCAAATTCTTTTGACTTCTGCAGTGTACACCTGAAGCTGAAGCTGAATAATAATGAATATCAACTATAATTTAATATATACAGTCACAGGATGTGGAGTACAGCATAAGGAATAGAGCCAGTGGAACTGTAACAGCTACATACGATGTCAGGGGGTAGTAGACTGGGGGAGGGGAGTTATGGCTTTGTGAGGGGTGTAAAAGTCTAATAGTACATTGTTTTGTACACCTGAAACTGATAATAAAATAATAATAATCAGGTAAATGAAAAAAAAATCTCTTGCCTTCTGATTCTGCTGTGGCTGCAACAACCAGCTCACACGGGCTTCAGGCAGCTTTGCACAGGCGCAATGAGACAGCATGTGGCTTGGATGTGCTTCCCATGACTCCTGTGTTTGTTCTGGGGCTTCTCTGACACCATGGCATAGGGTAACTGTTGGAGCTGCTTGTCAGGTGTTCCTGTGCTCCCGGGAAGCCTAGGAGTTAGTGCCCCTTAGGGCAACCCCTGGCCAAGGGGGGTTGAAAGCCAGGGGGCAAATGCTTCATCGTCTCACCTCCCAGACAGATACCTCTAAGAGACAGCTCAGAAGGCTTTTCTGGAGTTCCTAGGAGATCAAGTATCACAGAGCCCACAGTGGGGGTCAGCCTAATAGTATGTCTTTGTGTTGGCTTCCCAGAGTCTCTTTATCATTCCCCTGCCCCCTCAGTCCTGTTCTAGATGTCCATTTGCCAAAGAAACCAACTGCATACAAAGTATGTTTCAGGCTGTTGTTTGAGGACACCTGTCCTAAGACGTATTGTATTCATAGGCCTCTCCTGTCTTCTGCAGAAGGGTGTAATTTTAGACCAAATTCAGTCTTACTGCTGTTGGGACATTATTAGTGAATATGAAAGACCCCGCTCATTTTTCCATTTCTAATATGGTTTCAGCACCAGAGGCCAGTGGACTGAAATGATCGCATTAAAGTGGTCAATGACCTATTTTTTCCCTTTTGATGTAGGAGAGCTTCTTTTCATGTGTGTTCCTAGCCCACTGAATTGCTCCTTTGTCAGCCTCATTATAAAGCCTTGACCTTCAGGAAAGAAATGAAAATATCGGGTCATTCCATGGTGTTCACCTTCATTCTCTGTATGGTTTCTGATCTCTGTAAAAGTATAAACAGTCTGGGGAGAGTGCTGGTGAGGCCAGAGTCGTAGCCTTATCTCCCTCGCATGAGCTGATTAGCCGTGCAGGGCATTTGCCCTGCCGTAGCCTGAAATTGCTTTCTGAATTCCGGTGGAACGTGGCATAAGTGTTTGCTCTTGGTCACCCAGGGTAGCCGATGACAACGTGCGTTTCACCCTCCCGCCTGCACACCAAACCCCAGTGCCTGCAACAGTGATTTGAAGTGTAGCATTGCGTGTGATGAGAAGAGCATGTGTACGTAGCAGGGCCTTTTTAGCTGGCTGAGCAGGGCTCAGATGAGATGCATGTAAGAGGTGCTCTGGGGTTAGGAGTGTGAGGGCAACAGACCCTCAGAACTATTTGTCATAGGACACAAGGGACTGAGGAGACATTGGGTGCAAACAGAGTAGCTTCAAGGCACAAGTGTCCAGGAGTGGCCCTCCTGGGGTGGACAACTGAGGAGGGGCCTGGCTCTCCTCTGTGTGACACCTCTGCTGCGATAGGGGGCTGGTTCCATGCTGAGATGGGACATTTGCCTAGCCATGGCTGTTTGTGTGTGTAGAAGGGGACTGGCACAAGCGTGAGAACTGGCTGCTGAAGAATCTGAAAACTGGGTGTTTATGGTTAAAAAAAAAACAAAAAAACATTTTGTTAAATATACATTTTCTCCTGTATGCCTCATGTGTGGGGCAAGGTGGGGAGGTGTGTATGAGAATCCCCTGAAAGACTCTAGACAAGTTGTTTTCATCTATCACCCACATGATTTTGCTAAGCCTCTTCTAGTGTGTTTGAGAATTACTGGTTAAACAGTGAGAGTGGTTTAGAATCAGTTAAGACCTGAGGTAAAAATCAGAGCCCTATTACTGACTAACTGTGACACTGGGCAAGACAGGTATAATTTTTCTGAGCCTTGATTTTTACACCTGTAAAATGGGGTTAATATCTGCTTTATGTGGTCATTGTGCAAAATAAACGCCTGGCACATAGCAAGTGTTGTGTGCTGAGTAAATGACAGCTTTTTAAAAAGAAGCCAGAACAATAAGACAGAAATACAGATGGTCAGGGCCCAGCTTAGCCCAGCCCCCCACGCAGTTCTTCCTCACAGCAGGTTTAATTTAGGCTCATGTCTCCACAAATGGAGTCAAACATGCTAAAGCCAGAATGCCAAACATCTGCTGAGCCCTGTCGTGTACTGCCAGAGACTGTCTCCCAATGTAATGCAAGTCCAGTTTGAGTAGAAGTTTTTGCTGTGGTCCTCCAGCCAAAGAGGGAGAAATAAGAGAAATGGCATTGCGCGTTGAGGGAGGGGTCATGGGCTCTGCACCTGATGGGCTCAGCTGCATGAAGGACTTGAAAATGGCCCCCCTCCCAAGAGTGTGAATGACACCCGTTTGACAGGCGGGTCCCTGCTGCCTGTGGTTGGGCATCTGTCTCATGTGGCTGAGAGGAAGCCCACAGGCAGTGCTCCTGGGAGACTGGCTCTGTGAAGGTCCTGGTGTATGGAGTTAAATTTGGGATCCCATTAGCTTTGCCTGGGAGATATGTCCAGCCTCTTCAATTTGTCATTTATTAAGCAAATTGTTGAACATCTTTGCATTTAGTTGTTGACTTCTGGAAATAAGACATGGTCCCAGCCACACGGATGTCCCAGTCTGGAGTGGCTGTTCCCTGGAGTGTCCTCTGGGTCTCTCATTTCTCAAGATGTCTCACCCATCAGAAAAGCATTCCATGGCCAGACAAGTTTGGGAAACACTGTAGGACACAACACTTGAAGAATCCTAGTATACATGAGCATTTTAAACTTTTAAGATGTCCCATAGTAAAGAAAAAAAAAAGGGAAAAATAGCTCTCCCATCGTGTTTCCAAGGTTTATTTAAACATGACATCGTTTTGCTATACAACACTTCTTAACATCTCCTGGAACTGGTGTTCCCTGCTGTTCTAGAAGAAATCTATCAGAACGTGATGGACATTTTCCAAACTGAGATTTATATACAAAACTATCCAAAAATTACATACTTCGTCTAAAGAGAGCATATCTGTATACTGCCTTTAGAACCTTTGAGATCTGGTTTCATTTCAAAAACTTCCTGAAAGAGAAATTGAAAACTGCAATGGTTGTGTACCCAGCCAGATTAGGTAAGTAAGAGAGGCTGGCTGGGTGGGAGTTCATCTGAAACCCCTGACAAATTGTTGGGTGTGCTGGTGACCTGAAAACTTCCATCCCGCAGCTCTGGTCGGTCACTGCAACATGACGGGAATATGGGTTAGACCAATGAGAGCTTTAAGGTTCTTAGGAGAACATGGAAATCTGTATTTTTTTAAACATGAAATTTCACAGTTTTAATGTTACTTGAAATTTATAAAACTCTGTTCTGGCCAAGCAAAAGCAAAACAACAACAACAACAACAACAACAACAACAACACACATCTATAGGCCCGGTCTGCAGATGAGCTACCAGGTTGTGACCCGGCCCTGGGGAGATGGGATTGTAAACTATACTCAGATTAGTAACATATATAAAACCAAAGGATCTGTGAGGCAAGTGCCAGGCTAGGTCATTACGTTGGGGAGCCACACTCCACGCACCGGGAATTCTCCACATTCATCTTTCTTGGCTCATTAATAGCAGCACCAGCTCAGCTGATGATGGCTTCTTCCCCACTCGATGTCTGTGTTTGGCTTCCAAGATAGCACTAGGTTTCGGTTAGTTTCCTATGTCCTCCATCTCCTTCGCTATTCTTACTTTTACCCCCAAGCTTGGAAATATTGGCAAGTGTCAGGGAGCAGGCCTTCACCTGCTTTCTTCTTTATTTATATTCACTTCCTTAGAGCTCTTGCATAGCCCCCTGGTGCTAAGTGCCATCTATGTGCCAAGAATGTGCATATTTATATTTCGAACCCAATTCTCATTCCTGAACTCCAGACTTGTGTATCCAAGTTTCATGTCATCTCTAGTTCAATAGATCTTGAACCCCAGCAGATCCAAAGCAGAAATCCTGATCACCCCAACCCCCAAATCTTCTCCACAAACCGCCTTCCTTGTCGTGATGAGGGTCTTGGCAGTGTCTGTGCTGCATGTATGGCTAATGCCCTCACTTTCTTCAAGTCCTGAATTAAATGTTCCCTTCTCAAGGAGGCCTACCCTGACCACCCCATTTTAGATTGTGCACCCCACCTTTGGTACCTCTGATTCTTCCCACCCTGATTTATGTTTTTTGAACAGTACTTATCTTCTAACATACAGCACGTTCTTATTTATTATGTTTATTATTCAGCATCTGCCTCCCACTCTAGAATGTAAATTCCACAAGGTTTGATGAGACTTGTCTGTTTTATTTATTGCCATAGCCTTAAATGCAATATCAGTTACATAGTAGATGCTGAGTAAATATTTGTTGAATAAATAAATGCCAATTGTCACTTGGCAGACAATTCAAGCGAAGATGTGCTAAAAATCAAGCTTGTCATAAAAGTTCATGTGTTAATTGTCCACGGATTGCATAGAACCTCACACTTCTGGGTTTTAAAAAAAGAATCTCTTGATCTTTTCCGATCCGCCATGTGTGGTGAAACCACCGCAAAGATGCAGATTTTTGTGAAAACTCTTTCTGGGAAAACTATCACCCTCGAGGCTGAAGCCTCGGATACAATAGAAAATATAAAGACAAAGATCCAGGATAAGGAAGGAATTGCTCCTGCTCAGCAAAGACTGAGCTTTGCTGGCAAGCAAGTAGAAGCTGGATGCACTTTGGCTGACTACAACATTCCAAAGGAGTCCACTCTTATCTTGTGTTGAGACTTCGTGGTGGTGCTAAGAAAAGGAAGAAGTCTTACATCACTCCCAAGAAGGAAAAGCACAAGAGAAAGAAGGTTAAACTGGCTGTCCTGAAATACTACCTATCAGATGGATGAGAATGGCAAAATCAGTCACCTTTGTCGGGAGTGCCCTTCATGTAACTGTGGTGCTGGAGGTTTTGTGGGCAGTCACATTGACAGACTTTATTGGCAAACGTCGTCTGACCTATTGCTTCAACAAACCAGAAGACCAGTAATTGTATATGGGTTGATAAAAGACATGAACTAACAACGACAACAACAGAAAGGAATGTCTTCCAAATATATTTCGTAGATGGAAACACTATTACAGTAGGGGCAGGTTTTAAGAAATAACACCCACACACACCCACACACACCCACACACACCCACACACACCCACACACTCACACACACTCACACACACACTCACTTTTTTTCTAATCAGGAGTTTCACATTTTGTTCCATAGACCAAATATTCCAATGGACATCTGACTGTTTAAACATTCGACCAGCTTTCTGCCAGGGTTCCAAATTAAAAAAGAAATAATAAAAAGGTACTGTAGACCTCTTCTTCAGTTGAATAGCTCATTTTCCAGTGTGTTGCTAATCTCCAGCTTTGCCCCAAAGATAGTATTTTTAAAACTTTCACACTGCATTTCCTTTGTGTATCAAAGGCGAAGTCATTCTAAAAATTATTACTCATGTTCTTTGTCATGCAAAAAAGCATAAGTGATGTTTTTAATAATGCAAGCCATTAGGAAGTGGATGGCCTGAATTCATTGTGCCTGTTTCTAACCCACTTTAGGAAAGACGTTTTCTTTGCACATGGGGGTAACCCCTTGAAGACTGCATGAGTCTTTCCTCCGATTTTTCCATATAGAGTTGAACTTGTGTTTCATTTTGAGACGCTGAGCCAAAGCTGCAGATTTTCAAGTTCCTTCCTTCCAGACAGAAAGGTTTTCTAAAGGGACAGATTTACTGTTAAGGAACAACTTCTTTCGGTGCGCGTTGCTTTGGAGGAAAATACAAGTTCTAAAATTTCTTTCAAGTATGACTGACAGTCCTTTGTTCAAAATGATACAGGGGTAGGTTCATTGGACAGGTGATATTATAGGAGTTAAGATTCCTTTCAGAATCGAGGCCATATTATCGCTGGCCAGCCTGGAAATGATCACGTGGTGCATGGCTAGCAGAGACCTGGCCCAGGTGCCCCTACCTGCCCGATGCCCAAACAGTCATCACTGATATCACTGAGTCTCACATCTTTTGGTGGTCCAGGCAGCCACCACCAATCAATTTGAGTTGGCATGTGAAATTCCAGTGGTGGATAAAATAAAAGAAGTTGAGACAGTGTTTTCAAAAGATGGATGGCAGTGTCAGGTGAACAATCCCCATGGAGTTTGGATTCTAGGCCAAATTTTAGGTGCCTCTGGTGGTTGCTGCGATCTCACTAGCCTTCCTAAATTACAATGTTCAGGTTCCTATTTTGGCTTTTGACCAATATCTGGTGGCCCTCTGTGGGATGTCTCACACCTTCATTAATGGTTTTGGAATAAAAGACTTTGTTATAAGAACTTCATGTTGGCCTATGACCACTGGGCTTTGAACATCCTGGCTGCATACAACAAGCATCTGTGTTCCAGCCTCCTTAAGTGATTTGACATATTCTGAGTTTTGTTCAGAAGAATTAGGTGGCCTGTAGCTTTAATTCCTTTTCCATATAATAACAGTCTTTGTTCTAGTTTAAGACAGTCCCAGCCTGTGAAATAGTTATATAATGGGGAAAAGGAAAAGAAGGCCTGGGAGCATAATAGCTGCCCAGAGAGAGGAAAACACACTGCAACTTTCTCAGACTCCAGACCTGTAGTGCTTCTGTGCTGCTAGAAGAAAGTGATGCTTATTTTTCCTTTTCATTTTCAGAGGAGAGACATGAAAGGATCAAAAGAATGGATTTCTCTGGATGCTAGTGTGGCCTGATTAGGTTGGAACTAGCCTTTTTCTCTCTTCACTGAGAGAAGCAGAGACCATCTGCAGAAATTATTTAAATTTGTATGCCTTCCAGGGAAGCTGTTTTATTTGCCACTGTATTTATTGCAGCACTGGGGAGCTTGACAGTCATTCCAAACTTTTGCTGGAATAGCAGGAGCATTGCCAGTGGCCATTAGATTACCAAAAGGAAAACTTAACTTTCCTCCAGCTGAAAGTTAACACCTTGGATTAATTAAAAAGCAAATGGCATCAGGGTCCCTGGACTTTCTTCTGAGGGTCCCTTCTACAGGGACCTGAGGGCTGCAGTGAAGCTTCTCAGTTTATGGGGAGTTGGATGTTTCATCAGGATTACAGTAATTTATAATGTAATTTGCCCAATGTGAATAGAATGGAAACCAGTGCGGTCTAAATTCTCTCTTGCTCCATGAAGAAGGGATTGTCACTGCTGTTTGTTTTGGAGGAAAGGGAGGGGGGAGATACGTCCACATGGGGCAGCGCGATGCATTCTGACTGCCGCAGTTTCTCATCCCAGGGGCCCCATTTACTAGCGGCTTGACCTTGGACAGGCTACTTCATCTCTCAGAAACTCTATTTCTCATCAAAAAGTGAGGATAAATAATAGACGTCACTAGCCACAAGGCCCTCAGTACGTAAGCGCTTACTAGGTGGTGGTCATCACGGGCGGCACGTTTACGGAGTGGGTGTGGCCGGCGTGCCTAGGCCCCTAGCGACAGTATTCATCTTACAGACTCGCAGACAGAATTATCCATTATTGCTTGGTGTTTGGGACCGATATCAATATTCAAAGCCACTGTTTTAATTACGCTTTTACTGAATATAGATAGTTTTGTTTGGAGGACCTGATTTGAAAAAGAGTATATCAAAATGTAATAAATTATGTAATTGCAATTTGTCATCTATACATTTTGCTTATTCTTTCCTTTGAAAAATATCTCTATGCTTTAGAAATGTTAAGTACTTCCTTTTTTCCTTCCTTCCCTTCTTTTTTTATTTTTTTTTTAATTCCATAAACTATAAATTTGGCTTCTTCTGGATTCTTTTGCTTGGTGTTTAAAACTGTTTACTCTGCTGTCCCAATCAGCTTTTCCTACCTCGGCCCATGGCCCACAAAGTACCCTGGCCACACTGACGTTCTCGCTGTTTTTCAAACCATCAAGGATTTTTTTGCTCTTTGCTTTGGAGCCTTAGATTTCCTCTGTCCTTAAAAACTTTTCTCCCTTCTGAATCTGGAAAACTTTTTGTTTTTATTCAGCCCCATCTCAAATGTCTCTCTCTTCTTCTCTGAAGCCTTCCTCTAATCTCAGTCCCCATCCTTGCCTCATCTTTCTTTAAAAGAACTGTTCATTTCTCCTTCCATTCTATTGCCTTTCAGTGTTGTGTACAACAATACCAATATCATTAAGGTTGTTATTAATTGATGGGACAAAATCATTACTACAATTTCTAGAATATTACCGTGTGCCAGGCATTGTGTGAAGAATATACTTGCCTCATCTCATTTAAACTTTGCAAAAACTTCCTGAGGTGAAAACTGTGACTTAACTGTATTCGGCAAATGAGGAAACTGACGCTCAAATATACTTGGTACAGCCCCAGAGCCACATGTAGTAGAGCAAGGACTAGAATATGGGCCAATTTGTCTCGAAAGTCCATACTTCCCAAACACATGCTATCCTTCCCAGCTGTTGCCCGGACAAATTCTATATAATTATAATTTATGCTCATGGCTTCCTCCTTTTTAAACTGTAAGTCCTCAGGTCCAGGACCATGGCTCATTTGTCATTCCATTTCCCAGGCCTGCTAGCTGGTGGGCACCCAGAACGTGTTAGAAGAACCGGATTCATGCCTGTATGGCCTGGCAAAATTTGATTGAGGACAATGGCCCCCTAGACTCTGAAATATGACACAGTCCCATCAATGACATCAGTTTGTGTACCGCTCAGACAATGACTAATGATTCTCAGTCTCCTTGAGCGCATTAAGACACGATTACATTCTGTTAGCTCAGCTCTCCTGCCTTCTAAATTAGAGTGGTGAGTCTGATTTCTCTGCTCCAGTCACGTTCTGGTGCAGCAGATTCCATTCAACCTCCTGACACCAATTTGCGTGATACTTCAGCATTTAGCACGCAGACAGGAAAACGGTATTCCCGCCTGTGTGTCCTCTAGGCAGACAGCCCATTTGCAGGTTTAACCATGCGATGTGCACTCTCCCCAAGTCTAGTGTACTCTATTGGAATTCACCTCCTGAAATTCACTCATTAAGCTCTCCCATGATCCATCACTATGAAACTGATTATCACAGTGTTGTCTTTTACCATTATTAATCTTTGGAGATTGATGCTCTCTGGTGCTTCTGACTGACTCACATGATTTCAGCTATTAATCTTTATCTCAATCAAATTATTTACTGTTTTAACTTGGAAGGTCTTGCTGCTGCCTCTCAGGTTGAATCTTATCAGCCCTGATGGCTTCACACTGAAAGCTGTTTTTAAAAATCCCACAAATTTTTTGGTTTGCTAACAAATTCTACTCCCAAGAATTCCTAGGCAATGTTATTTTTGAGCCCCTTTCCAAACACTGCATTTTGTCCCCCTTTTTTCCTACTCTTCTCCTTCAAGCGGCCAATTAAATGTGGTACCTGAGAAATGACCTTCAAAATGTTTCCAATCAGATGTCTAATTCACAGGAGACTACTGTGGTGGGCATAAGAATTTTCCTTGCAGAGGTCCTACTACAAAGAATGTAACTGACTTAGGGTCCCATATGCTGCCATTTGAAATCCATCCTAGGCTTGCACCAAGATGATACTCCTATGGGCTGCTTCTGGCTAAAACAAAAGTGTGGGAGATACTAAGGAAGACCCATTCTGGAAGACAAGACATTTGTTAACCAATTTGGGTTCTAAGACTCCCCTGTGACTTTTTTGACTGAAGAGCGAATTAGATCACTTCCACCCAATCTTCTCTCCCTGTGTGGTTCACTGCGGTCAGATGGCAGCATAACCTGGTGGCCCTCTGTACAGTCCCAGTTTCCCACCGAAGACCTAGACTAACACAGCTCCCATTCCACCTCTGTCCACTTAAAGACCTGGCAACACATGGAGAATTTAAGGGAAAATGATATTGGAGGGATGAGAGCCATAGGCAAATTGGAAACCAATATTGTCTCAAAGATAAAACTAAACCAGTAGAACCATTAATGGAATGAAATTGAAATAGCTAGTTTCTAAGATAGGGCATGTGGCGTTTATTATTTCAAGGACTAAGTAGATGAGACATTGCCTAATTAACGTAGTTAGATTTAATGTATTCATTAGAACGTATTCACATGCTTCTCAAACAATTGGAAGTCAAAGATGGGGAAAAGACATGACAAATATAATAAAACAGGAAGGATGTAATTATGTACTCTGAATTATGCTACAGATAATCATGTGTTTTTGATTCTGCATCCGGAAAGTGGGTGAATTTTTTTAAAATTAAGCATGTAAACTGCTTTCAGACTTGTATGATAATAATGGAGATGGAAATAATATTCATTAAGAAGACAAAGTTTCAGGAGACAAGCTAACCTTATTTCATGATTTATTTTATTTTTTATTTTTTTTATTGTGGAAAATTTCAAGATTTTGTTGGCAGTTATTAGTGGTGATATTTTAATGTCATTTTTTAATTAGTTTCAGGTGTACAAAACAACATAATAAGCAGACATTTACACCCCTTACAAAGTGATAACCCCAATAGGTCTACTACCCATCTGACACCGTACAGAGCTATTACACTACCATTGACTATATTCCCTATGCTGTACTTTATATCCTGTGACCACATATATGTATACATATACACACATATACATACATATGTATACATATATACATATATATATACATATATATATACATATATATATATATAATAGTTGAATTCAATATTATTTTATATTAGTTTCAGATGTACAGCACAGTGATTAGGCATTTATATAATTTGTGAAGTGATCCCCCAATAAGTCTAGTGCTCATCTGACACCATACATAGTTTTTACATTATTTATTGTATTTCCCATATTGTGTTTCAGATCCCCATGACTATTTTGTGACTACCAATTTGTACTTCCTAATCTTTCTACCTTTCTCATCTAACCCTCCTACCATCTGGCAACGATCAGTTTGTTCTCTGTACCTATGAGTCTGTTTCTGTTTTGTTTGTTCGTTTATTCTGTTTTATAGATTCCACATATAAGTGAGATCATGGTATTTTTCTTTCTCAGTCTGACTTATTTCATTTAGCTTAATAACCTCTAGGTCCATCCATGTTGTCGCAAATGGTTAAGATTTTGTTCTTTTCTATGGTAGGGTAATATTCCATTGCATAAGTGTACCACAATTTCTTTATCCAATCATCTATTGATGGGCATTTCAGTGGTTTCCATATTTTGACTATTGTGAATAGGGCTACAGTAACATAGAGGTGCTTTTTTTTTTTTTTTTTGAATTAGTGTTTTGAATTTCTTTGGATAAATACCAGGAGTAGAATTGTTGGGTCATAAGGTAGTTTTTAAAATTTTTTTTGAGGAACCTCTATGCTGTTTTCCATCGTGGCTGCACCAATTTGCAATCCCACCAACAGTGCACGAGGGTTCCCGTTCCCTTTTCTCCACATCCTCTTCAATACTTGTTTGTTGATTTACTGATGATAGCCACTCTAACAGATGTGAGGTGGTATCTCATTTTGGTTTTAATTTGCATTTCTCTGATGATTAGTGACATTGAACATCTTTTCATATGTCTGTCGTCCTTCTGTATCAGCTCTTTGGAGAAATGTCTATTCAGCTTCTCTGCATATTTTTAAATTAGATTGTTCTTTTTTTGATGTTGAAGTGTATGAGTTTTTTTATAGCTTTTGGATATTAACTCCTTATCAGATGTATCATTGGAAAATACATTGTCCCATTCAGCAGGATGTCTTTTTGTTTTGTTGATGGTTTCCTTTGCTGTGAAAAAACTTTTTTAGTTTGAAATAGTCCATTTGTTTATTTTTTCTTTTGTTTCCCTTTCCCAAGGAGATAGTCAAAATATTACTAAGGGTAATGTCTGAAAGTTTACTTCCCATATTTTCTTCTAACAGCCTTATAGTTTCAGGTCTTACATTTAAGTCTTTAATCCATTTTTCAGTTTATTCTTCTACTTATTGAATAGACTGTCTTCATCACAGTGTAAATTCTTGCTTCCATTTTCATAGAGAAGACGCTTGACATGATTGCAATCTTCTTAAATTTATTGAGACTTGTTTTGTGGTCTAACATGTGGTCTATCTTGGAAAATGTTCCATGTAATCTTGAAAAAAAAATGTATATTCTGCTGCTTTGGGATAAAATTCTCTAAGAATATCAATTAAAGCCATCTGGCCTAGTGTCTCATTTAAGGCCAGTGTTTCTATGTTCATTTTCTGTCTGGAAGATCTGCCTGTTGGTATCAGAGGGGTGTGAAAGTCCCCTACTATGATCGTGTTACTCTTGATCTCTTCCTGCATGTCTGTCAATATTTATTTGTTTTATATATTTAATTGCATCTATGTTGGGTGCATACATGTTTACTAAGGTGATGTCTTCTTGTTGGAGTGATCCCTTTATTGTTATATAACGTCCTTCTTTGTCTTTTAGTATAGTCTTCATTTTAAAGTCTATTTTTTCCTATATAAGTATTGCTACTCCAGCCTTTTTTTCTCATTTCCATTTGCATGAAATATTTTTTTCTCTTGCTTTACTTTCAGTCTGCATATGTCCTTTGATCTGAGGTGGATCTCTTGTAGACAGCATATGCATGAGTCTTGTTTTCCTCTCCATTCAGTTACACTATGTCTTTTCATTGGAGCACTTAATCCATTTACATTTAAAATGATTATTGATTGCTACATATTTATTGCTATTTTATTATTCATATTGGTGATCTTCATTTGTTTGTTTTCTTCTGCTTAAAGAAGTCTTTTCAACATTGTTTGTAATACTGGCTTGGTGGTAATAATTCCTTTAGCTTTTTCCTGTCTGGGACACTCTTTATCTCTCCTTCAATTTTATATGATAGCCTTGTTGGGTAGAGTAGTCCTGGTTGTAGCCCTTTGTTTTTCATTACTTTGAATATCTACTCCGGCATGCAAAGTTTCTGTTGAGAAATTCCCTTATCGTGTTATGGGAGCTCCCTTGTAAGTAACTAGTTGTCTTTCTCTTGCTGCTCTTAGGATTCTGTCTTTGTCTTTAACCGTTGTCACACTAATTATGATGTGTCTTGAGGTGGGTCTGTTTGGGTTCATCTTGTTTGGGACTCTCTGCACTCCCTGGGCTTGTATGTCTATTTCCTTTGCCATATTTAGGGGATTTTCAGTCATTATGTCTTCAAATAAATTATTGATCCTTTGTTCCATTTCTTTTCCTGGTACTCTTGTAATGGTGATATTGTTATGCTTTATGTTGTCCCAAAAGTCCCTTAATTTTTTAAAATTATTTTATTGTTGTTGTTCTGGTTGTGTTTTCTTCTACCTGGTCTTCTAAATTGCTATTTTGATCCTCTGTTTTATCTAATCTGCTGTGGATTCCTTCTAGTGTGTTTCAGTTATTCTTTATTTCTGACTAGTTCTCTTTTATGTTTTCTATTTTTTTATGCATATTATCTTTTTTATTGAAATTCTCACTATGTTCTGTAAGCATTCCTATAACCAGTGTTTTAAACTCTGTCTCTGGTAGGTTGTTTGCCTCCATTTCATTCAGTTCTGTTGGAGGTTTCTCCTGTTCTTTTATTTGGGACATGTGTCTTTGTTCCCTCATTCCAGCTTCCTCTCTGTGTTTGCTTCTAGTTATTAGGTAGATCTCCTATGTCTCTCAGTCTTTGCTGGATGGCTTTATGTAGTAGATGTCCTGTGTAGTCCAATGGTGCAATCTTTCTGATCTCCTATGTATGTGTTCCCAGAGTGTACCTTGAGTGTATTGTGATTATTCTCCTGTTGTAGTTTCTCTTTGATTGCTTGTGGTACATCAGTGGGTGGGATTGACTCCTACGCTGACTGACTGTGAGGTTTAGCTACACCCACAGTGTATGAGCTGCTATGTGGGAACTGACACCACAGAGGAGGCTTCACCTTCACAGGCTTTGTGCCTGAGAACACCCCCTCCCTTTGGGTGTCCCATTTGTGGGTTAACCAGGTAGTGTTCTGGTATGGTCTGAAGCTGGCCACTGAGTGTGTTGTCTCTGTTGTCTTTTGGGAGGTGCTCCCATGCAGGGCAATTTCAACTTTGCCTGTGACCAGGCCAGGGCTACCTGGTAGGAGCTACAAAGCTGTAAGTGATTGGTTGCTGCCTGCACTGGACCTGGAGGCATGTATGGTCAGCCTTGCGGTGAAGCAAGTCAGGCGGCCTCCAATATTGGGCCTGGGGCAGCTTAGCCAAAGGCCCAGGCGCCTAACTAAGCCTGTTGCTACCTGCTGGCTGCCCGTAAAGCTCAGCTGCTAAAAGAGCCTCTTTAGGTGCATGGGCAAGGTTGGTTAACGTGGTGTTGAGAGTGCCTCTGGGGATCCAGCACTAATTGGTCAGGATGGGGTTCCATTTAGCTATCGGGTGTGGGCAATTGGGTGTTTTTACAAAGTTAATGCAGTTTTAGATCCTGGTACTGGTGCTGGGCGCATGACCATCTCACAGAAATACCTGTAGAACACTGTGGCCAGCCTCCACTCATCTCAGTCCCTCAGGTCCCTGAGAGTTGTCCAAGAGAGGCTGTGGTACAGGTTGTGACTCACTGCCCACCATCAAAAGTTCTTTGGGCTGTCGTGGGCTGTCTGCTATTGTAAAAGGCTTCTGCAGCTTGTGGGGAGAGGCCAATCACTCAGACGAGAGTTCTCCCAGCAATACAGCACTAGCTGTGGGGGGCAGGGACCCAGGGCTCACCAAGGTTGTACGCATGCATGGATTTTACCAGACAAATGCAGATTCAGATTTGGGCCTTTGGGGGAGGGTTCGACATAGAAAAGATGGCTCCCTCCTGTAGGCTACATGTGAGGCAGGCTCCATACAGGGATATTGGCCGCTCTCCCTCTAGCCCTCACCCTGAACCCACACAACTCA